>NC_069087.1:14478542-14778542 GCF_947172395.1 Bicyclus anynana
CATCATGGCAAACATAAATTAGCAGCTTTCCATAGTTATGTTCATAGACTGATGTCCATTCCTCTAACTAGGGATCAGTATAACAAGGAATTAAATATAATATATCGCATGGCCATTTCGAATGGATACAACCCGAATATTGTGAATAGAATAATCAATAAGAAACAATTGGTGTTGATTAGAAAGAACTTTATGGAATTCCATTAGAAAAACCTAAAAAATTTAAAGCTAGTCTAACATACTTTGGTCCAGTATCGGAACGTATTGCAAAAACACTTAGAAAGCATGATATAAATGTGGCTTTCAGAACAAATAACTCTCTTAAAAATATTTGCAATGGTAAAGATAAACTAGAAAAGCAACATAAATCGGGAGTATATAAATTGCAATGTTCTGAATGTAATGCAACATATATTGGTCAAACCGGTCGGAATTTTGATACACGTTACAAGGAACACATATCCGCTGCTCGAAATGACCGTCCACAAAGGTCGCACTTTGCAAAGCATCTCCTAGATACTGGTCATAAGCTGGCAGATAATCATATGTATGACATTTTACACACTTGCAATAAAGGCCTACGACTATGCGTTTTGGAACAATTAGAAATAATAAAACATAATAAGTCAGGAATTACCTTATTAAATGAACAAATAGAGTTATCGAAGTCACCACTAATAAAAATGTTTGAATGCGATGCAAGATAAATCGCTTATATTATGAGTATCTTGGCAACGCCCACCTCTTGCCCCACCTACTTTTTGGTCTATAAAAGACGAAGCAAAGGTCGAAAACGACACTTTGCAATTGCACGTTGTAGAGTCAACATCTCCTGAGGATGCTCCGGTTTCGGGGTGAAACGTACGTAGAGAGTATTTTGTCGGACCTGGGTGACGTTGTCGCATGGGTTCGCCGAATTTTCGCGGATGATAGCAAAATAAATAAATCATTATATAATCATGATGAACTTCCGCAAAGTAACGCCTGCTTCTATCCAATACTATATTGCTCATGTTTAAAAAACAGCCCTAATTTTTTTTTATTAAAAAACTATAATATCTTACTAATAAAAGCTGTGACACTGTGTGGCTGAATTTGTACTGTCAATTTAATTTTCATCTTTTTTTTATTCAAGATCTTAAATGACGAGCAATGGAGGCGAGCTATGGAGTATGTGTCGATGGTATCGGAACTCAACTACATGTCGCAGATTGTGGTCATGCTCTACGAAGACCCTACCAAAGACCCTTGCTCAGAAGAAAGGTAAGGTAGACAAGCATAACTTGCCTATAGGCTCTGTCTAATGTGTCATAATTTGATAATAAATTGTTAACTCTTCCAGATTCCATGTGGAGCTGCACTTCAGCCCTGGTGTGAACTGCTGTGTGCAAAAGAACTTGCCCCCCGGGCCCGGCTTCAGACCACACAGTCGCAACCATTCCACCACCAACAACTCGGTAAGAACAACATTGTTGAATTATAACCTCAGTGAAATCTACTCCAATATTCTAAATTAATATTAAATGACAATACAGCCTTTTAGATAACACAACACCTTCCAGATAGAAGCGTCAGCAAGCTAACACTTTAAGAAAATCTTGAAAAACTTCTAAAATAAAACTGTTACTACTCCAAATGTTAATTAATACTTTGCTTCAAATAAATAGGTTAAAAAAAGTTCAAAAATTTAATGGCATTTAATTTAATTTAATATGTTTTTAAAATATTTGTATACTTATTATTGGTGAAACATTGTTACTTTAATACATAGAACATAAAATATGTTTATTGCAAATAAATGATTCTTATTAATCAAGATAGTAGTGGGCTAATTTGGAAGTGCTCCTGACGTACTGGATTTCGGAATTTATTCATTTTATAAAGTAGAAAGAGTTCCAACTCCCCGCGGTTTCACCTGTGTATTTCACTCCCTGATAATGTAGCTTGTAGCGGAGAAACAACTTTTCAATGTGGTCTAGTAGTTTTTGAGTTTATTTGATACTTTGAAATGGAAATGGAAATGGATTTTACTCTGGATTGGATATTTTTCCATAATCCATGGTTCACGCAGGATTTGTTAAAAACTTAATTCCACGCGGACGATGTCGCGGACGTCCACTAGTTACGTTGCTCTCAGTTACTCAGAAAACCTGAAAGCTGTTTGTCTGTGTGGGCCCTAATATTTGGAATCTTTTGAACACTTCATACAATTGTCTACAGCAGAGTCCCTCCGACGAAGTGAAATGTATAGAAGAGGAAGTAGAAGATGACCAGATGGCTAGCCAGGAGACTTTACAACCTGTAAGTTGAGCTTAAATAATATAACTACTGAGATGAAATAAAGCTGTCTTTGGGTGCAAAGTGGTGAGGGGTGGTGGTTCGATCCCCGCCCCGTTGGTCTATTGTCGTACCCATTCTTAATACAGTCTTTCCCGACTAGTTGTAGTGGAATGGGAATATTGGTCATATTTGAAAGATTTGGCAAATATTCTTTTTTTTTTATATTGTTCTATACCAATATTCTTGGTACATAGTGTATATAGTGTTGGTAACGTATTTCTCAGTATTTATAGTGTGAAATACGACAAAATAGATACAATCAGGATATGGTATGATCTTAGAAATTGTATAGATAGTGAAGCATGCTGAATTCGTATATTTGATTATTATTAGCAAACCTTTTTGTACTAATTTTTTTTTTTTTTAATATTTCAGGAAAATTTGGACGAACTGGACAATACATTTTCGCCGAGAAAACTGTCCAGCTCTAAATTGAGACCGTCAGATCCCATACCCATTTGGTTAGTAAATATAATATAGTGTAAATTGTCAGGGATCCCTAGAACATTTTGTTCACCTGATTTTTCAACAAGCTAATTTTTCGTAAGTAGCTTCATCTTGACGAGACGATCAACTTTTTTGTTTACGAAAATTCTTAATTCTGGTAGCTGAGTTACCAGGAAATGAAAATTTCAGAGCGCCGGAACGAGATAATGTACCACGCAATTTGTAGGACAATGTGGCTGTTAAATTGTATAACTATTAATTAAGGAACAGTAAAAAAACAGCTGGTTAGTAACAACTTTTAATAACCTTGTTATTGATACAAGATAAGAGGGTAGAGTAACAAAAGTTGTTACTTACCAGATATTTTTTTTTGTTGATTTATGGCGGCAGGACATCACTCCGCGCTCGATTTTAGCGTACTTGATGACTCGAAAACAGCTTGATGTACAAAGCTGAAATTTGGCAGGGATGTAGTCTATAGTTAGTAGGTATCCACTAAGAACAGATTTTGTGATAGGATTAAAGAGGTCTAAGGGCGGACGAAGTCGCAGGCGAGCGCTAATAATGTATATGTATGCCCTTCCAGCAATCTCCACTACACGGTGAGTGGTCACGAGGCGTCGACGCTGGCGGCGCGGCTCAGCGAGGAGCTGCGCGCTCGCTCGCACACGCCCAATCATCCGGTACTTGCACACATTCTGTTCTTTGTGTCTTTAATATGAACGTTTTTTAGTGACCTTTTGGACTGTATATTTATAATGAAATGAAATGAAAATATACTTTATTGTACATCACAAAGAAACATACAATACAGAAAAATAATGGAAAAAAAGAAAATGCACAATAGGCGGCCTTATCGCTAAAAAGCGATCTCTTCCAAGCAACCTAACTAGAAGAAACTAATAATAAAAATTATAAAGATATAGGCTAGGGTGAACAGAAGTAATATACAACGTGTCCCAAAATTCAACGATAAGCGGGCGCCAAAAGATTGACCTGCTCATGAGCACTTAAGGAAAAATAATAAAAAAAATATACCTAAATTTTTTTTTTAGTTACAAAATAAATTTTAAAATTCTTTGAAAATTTACACCTTGTATGATATTTTGAACTACCGCAGCTACAATTTCTTAAATATGCTTAAGATTTTTTTTGTATCGGAACCTAAGTAGTACTACTATTCACCACAACTCTTAAAAACACCACAATGCCCGCAGTTTTTACACAAAAAAAAAACAAAATATTTTTTTTCCCTCAAATTTTTAAAGATTTTTACTTTCAGTCTACTTTGACTCATGGTCTTGCAAAAAAAAGTATGAACACCGCTATGGCAAGTTATTTTCAAAGTTGACGCAACTAATCAAGATTTCAAAATAGTATAATACCCTAGGATAACTAGTCACAAAAAAAAATATGCGTACCATTTGTAAACAAGAACCAAATTTCTTAATTGTTCTTGTTGTTAGTAATAAATTTTACTATGTTCCAAAAATGTGTTTGTTATTTTAATTACACAACATTAAAGTAAATGTTCGAATTGTTTTCCACCGGCATTAATACAGGCACGACATCGCCTTAAAAACGACCGTTTTATTTTTCGCGCATATCTTCTAGCATTGATATGTGCCGCAGCCTGAGTGATTTTTTGCCGAAGCTCGTCCAATGTCGTAATCGGTTTTGCGTAGATCCTGTCTTTGAGACAACCCCAATAAAAGAAATCCAGGGGGTTTAGGTCGGGTGATCGGGGTGGCCATAGGATAGGACCAAGTCGCCCGATCCAACGCCCCGGATACTCGTGGTCTAGGTATTGTCTCACAGGACGAGCGTAGTGAGCTGGGCAACCATCATTTTGATACCACATATTTTGAAGGTCGCTTAGGGGGACGTCTTTTAGTAATTCTTGCAAATCATTTTGTAAAAAGTTCAAATAACTGTCCCCATCTAAGTTTCCTTGTAATTCAAAAGGCCCAATCACTTTTCCATTTAAAATGCCCGTCCATAAGTTGACCTTAAATTGATATTGGGATTTGTCTTCTCTCATCAGGTGCGGATTCTCATTGCTCCAGCTGTGTAGGTTGTGAAGATTTAAATAGCCATCTTTCTTGCAGGTTGTTTCATCCGACCATAGTACTTTATCCAAGAACTGAGGATCTTCCCGATGCTTTTGAAGCATCACTCGGCAAAATGCGATCCGCAGTGGATAGTCCCGTGATAGTAACGTTTGTACACGTCTGTAATGATATGGGTGTAGCCGATGACGTTTTAGTATTCGATGTGCTGAACTTTTTGGGATTCCCGTAGCTGCTTCTATGGCACGCACTGAGGTAGTTGAATCAATGTTTATTTCATTGAGAACTTCTTCATCGCATTCCGATCTAGGTCTTCCAGCGTTTCTTCTAGCTGACGGCAAACGACCCTCCGAAAACGCTTGATGCACATTCATAAATACCCGATAATCTGGATATCTTTGAGCGTTTGGGTACCTTTCTCGATACAATCTGCTAGCAGCGTTAGCATTGCACCGACATTCTCCATAAATGAGATGCATGTTAGCGTATTCCATCGGCGTGTATGGTTGCGGCATGATAACGCTAAACAGTCCAAAATACACCAAAAGTCCAATTCACAAAACACAGGCACAGTCCAAAATAATGCCAGGTCAGTTCAGTTTGCAGATCACTTAAGTCCAGTCCAAAATGCAAAGCCAAAAGTCGTTAGTACGAGAGCCACGTCAATTGAATACGGAAAGTTGCGCAGTAAACAAAGGAGCAGAGCGTACTGACTTGCTGGGAACAGGATTTTCTTTACCTGCATCATTGTCATTCAACAAAGAACATCTGTCTATCCCTCTCTAACGTATACTTATCGCTATCTTTCTCTCTCTCTTATTTTTAAATGTTATCGTTCGTTCCATTAAAATTCTAGGAAATTGCAACGTATGACTCACATCATTTTGTGCATAAAGTAAAAGTGATTTCTAGGAGCAAAAACATTTTAGAAATTTAGTTCTTGTTTACAAATGGTACGCATATTTTTTTTTTTGCGACTAGTTATCCTAGGGTATTATACTATTTTGAAATCTTGATTAGTTGCGTCAACTTTGAAAATAACTTGCCATAGCGGTGTTCATACTTTTTTTTGCAAGACCATGAGTCAAAGTAGACTGAAAGTAAAAATCTTTAAAAATTTGAGGGAAAAAAAATATTTTGATATTTTTTTGTGTAAAAACTGCGGGCATTGTGGTGTTTTTAAGAGTTGTGGTGAATAGTAGTACTACTTAGGTTCCGATACAAAAAAAATCTTAAGCATATTTAAGAAATTGTAGCTGCGGTAGTTCAAAATATCATACAAGGTGTAAATTTTCAAAGAATTTTAAAATTTATTTTGTAACTAAAAAAAAAATTTAGGTATATTTTTTTTATTATTTTTCCTTAAGTGCTCATGAGCAGGTCAATCTTTTGGCGCCCGCTTATCGTTGAATTTTGGGACACGTTGTATAAAAGAAAATAACGCATAAAAAAGAAAATAGTTAAATATGTAACAAAATACTAAGAAATATCAACATATATAATATACAGTTTATACAGCACTGATTCTCTCATTGTTTCTTCTTTATAACCGTATTCGAGATTCGTCGATTCTTTATAAGTTAGCCCTTGAGTACAATCTCACGGTAAGTGATGATGCAATCTAAGATGGAAGCAGGCTAACTTGTTAGGACGAGGATGAAAATACACACCCCTTTGGGTTTCTATACAACATCGTACTAGAACGCTATATCACTTGGCGATACGTTTTAGTTAGTAGGGTGGTAACTAACTATGGCACAAGCTAAAATTTAGCAGTATGTAATATTGTATTACAATATTAGTGTTTTATTTTAGAATTTAAACTATGAGTGTTATTCATATTAATTTATTATGAAACACGGCTAAAACTCGCGTGATACGACGTCGGAGTATATCCGACTAATTTCGAACGTATACGGGGCCCTCAGTCATAAGCTGGTTCTTGCAATGCGGCACGAAACTGCGACGCGTATTCGCGCGCGGCTCGCAGCAGCAGGCCATAATAAAAATATATTATGACAAATATACAGGATGTCCCGTAATTAAAGGATAAAACGCCAATAATACATTGGTAATTTAATCAGTAATGTGTAACAAAAATCAGATCTTAAAATATTAATTACAGCAGCTACAAGCATTTAAAAAACTGATTCAAAATATAAATTGGTCACCCTAAGGATTATTGGAAAACTATTCAAATGAGTTTTAAATAGGTGGTTTATAATTTTTTTATTCATTAATTACGGGACACCATGTATAAACAAAAATCCGCGCGTTACAGAGCGAAGAAAAGGAGTCCAAAGAGGCAGAAGACCCGCAGCCGCGCGCGCGCAGCTACGACCAACACAAACAGACACACGACAATGGTAAGTGCGCGCACACACACGCACACACCGCTGACTTGCTCGTGTGTGAGTATACACTAATCTTAGTAATCTAACTACAAGAACAATGGACGATCAGCGTTGCTAGACGTCCCGATTTTTAAATTAAAATTAAATGTCCCGTCTTTTTACGACGCAAAAATCCCGCTTTTTCACTCAAAGAGTTCCTAAATCCCGACTTTGCAATGACAAAATCTGGCAACTGGAATCTCATAATATAGTGTAGACATAACTGATCCCCAACGCTATAACGTGCCACACACACGCATATGCGCTATATTATTGACAATATATTATTGCGTATTTGTGTGTGTGTGGGGGAACATAAAAATACTACTCTTCACAACTATGTTAATTGGATACTGGAACTATATTTTTAACTAACGATTACACTGTTCTTTTTTTATATAATAATACCTACTTATTATTGAAAAGTTATTATTTAAAACTATATATTTTGGTGATAATAACCTGTTTCAAAGTAACATAACACTGTACAGCGCCATCTAGATTCAATGGATGAACGAAAAGAAAAATATAAATAAAAAAAAATACATGTCAGGTTTTTGAAGTTGGTCAAAAAAGGCGTTGTAGACACACATGTGTTTGACTGTCCTTAAATATGTGTAATGGGTAAAAATAAACAATACAACATGGCGACTCTTCCCTATCTTTCGTGTGGATTTTGTTACATTCCACACAACATAACACATTGTTTGATTTTATAGCTAAGCAGTGGAATTATAACATTTTGGTAAACAATAGATAGTATAGTGCTAGTGCGATACAAAAGAGTAGATAAATAAATGAGGGCGCTGTAGTCACTTATTCTCGTTCAAAGGGTAACACTGTTCTCTCATCCACTTCGGACTGTAACTACCCTGATACTTGGTATTTTTTCTTAAACTGTTGAAAATAATATTATTCTGTAATTTCGATAAATTAATATATATATTTGGAGAATACTTAGAATCTAGCTCCGAAGTAAGCATCATGCGTTATGGATACTAAGATAGCTTATTTCATGATTTACATTTATTAAATTTAAATAAATTCAAGTCATTCATCATAGTGTACCAGACGAATTACAATAAATATAATTTATTTAGATGAATAAATAAATTATATTTATTGTAATTCGTCCGGTACACTATGATTTTAATAATCTGATAAAACTATCAATAATAATTGGTTGCCCTTTATTGACTTGATCTTTGTGATAATGACAGTTAACGTGGTGTTGCCACACAGCGAGTTTTTTTAGTTCCATTATTATTAACTTGTACTGATACTTTTTTGTATTGCATTATACGCACCAAATTATACCCGGACTATAGCTTTATTATTTAAATAATTATGCAACTACCTGTGAATACTTCCTGATATAACTGACTAAAAAGATAAAGTTTTAGTAAACATTAACACGATTTTAGTATAATCCCCTAGATTTTGATTCAATATAGATGTAATAATATAAGTGGGGTGTCCCACTACGATTTGCCATCACATAAAATATATTCATCAAATTAGTTTTCAGTAGTTGATTTGTTATCACTAAATGCCTGTCCGCGTCCACGCTTTGGCAAATGGCCATACATTCACACTTTCCAGTTTTATTAGGTTATTTTTTGCTCTACATTTGCCAAGTCGATAAAATTATTTAATTTTCTTCACCCATTACTATTAATTAGTTATTGAACTCACTAGAAATTTAATTCAAGATTATATTTATATGTAGGTTGTATGCATGATAATAATTTTATGACTTTGTATATAGTAGTAACACATACAAACGTAGCATTAATAATAATTAACATTTGAATCTTAATGGCGGCATAATGAGACGAGACGGCAATATAAAAACTAAACTATGGCAACACGTAATATTGATTACTTATTAATTATATAATTTAAATATTTATTTATTGAGATATTTTACTGCATCAGCTAATGTTATTATATTAGATTTTATATTATTGATATTAATTATTGTTTGCGTGTGATTTGAGTGCCTGCCCAGAGAATTTATTAACTCGTACAAAATGAGAGAGAGACTATCAAATTTAAATATTTTATGTATACTATTATATTATATATTTTTTATCTCAATTGCATCTATTTATCTATATTACATGGATAAAAATCTTTGTGGGTTAGCAACTTCATTATATGTTGCTATATACTTAGGTTCTTCTATATTTCATTCTATGATTATTTGTCCTTCATTTTGGTACTACTTGCTGGGGTGTCCTTTTATTTAAAACTAGCGGATATTCCATATTTATTTCTAATTAATGAGAATAAGATTTAATTGATGAATCATAAATTCACAAGTGTAATCAATCTTTAAATTCTCTATGTAATTATTGCCCAGTAATATATGTCAATGTTTACTTTAAGCCTTAAAGCCCCTTAGATACTGTAGCCTCAAATCACGTGTTTACTGCATCTTAACCTCACTATTTACACGGAATTTATTTACGAAAATTTATAAGAACACCGCCTCCAATATCTGGAATCTATATGCTATGTCTCTTTGGTCGCCTGCTATGTATGTTAATTGAAGTAAACTACTTTTCTTATGTTTTTCTTAATTGTATGAAAATTAGGGTTAATTAAAAAAACTTATTTTTATGATAATGGGGTATTTTACATTAAAATTATATTTTTTATAATAAAATACAAAATTTCCATACATGCACTGCAATATTTATTAAAGAACTACTTATGCGAAATATATTTTAAATTGGTTTTATAAAATGAATTCAGAAAGCTTCACATATATTTGGACAATAACTCGCAAATTTTTCATCACAATCGGATAGACATAAAATCATATTATTAACAAAATCCTAATTATGTAGTTATATTTGTAATATTATTGTATATCATTTATCACAATATTATATTATCCTCTAACGTTACCTCTTCAAAGTTTTAGAAGCTTTTTTTAAATTTTTGTACATAATATGTATTTAATATTTCAAAGTTAATCAGAATAAAATGCCCCGTTATGTTGTGTATTATTTGACTTGTGTATTTTGGAGTGTGTAGAACTTCGCCGCGGCGGCGCCTCGCTGCCTACTTGAGCTCATTCTGGCCGGTGATCTTGTGTGTGTTTGCGTTGCATTCTTGCTCCTCGCGTGTGCGTGTGTGCGTGTGACTATTGTTTGAGTTGGCATGCTGTTGAGTTTTATTAACATGTAACTGATTATTTATTAGAATGTTACAATATGATTATATACGAAGTAACTTTGTTACACACACTATTCAACTACCTGAGGTCATGAACCTTAAAATATAAATATGGCGCCTCAAATCCAGGTTGTTTATGGTTAGACTAACAATTATTAGTTATACATTTTGCTATAAACTTCTCATAATAAATGTCGTTTGTCGTGCTTATCTTTATATTATAACGAGTTTGTGAGGTTATACAGGGTAATCTCTAGATCTATTGAATCGTTTTTGAAAATTCTTTTACCGATAGAAATACAACGATAGAGTTTCATAACTATATTTAACTATGCAAGTGAAACCAGAACATTTGCCTATAATTTATAAATTAAATATGACAATTGCCTGTACCTTCTACATCGCTTCTGCTGATCAAATAGCTAAGGGTGGTCTAAAATCGTATGTATCAAAAGATTACTCACCATAGGAGTGATCACAATCGTCAGTCATGGGTAGAGAATTAATTAAGCTATATATGTGTGTAAAAAGTTACTTCGTATGTTCAATAAAACACAAAAAAAAAATGTTTTTAAGTGCCACAAACGTACGCTTCAGCCGCGATACTTCTCCCTCAGTCACACACGTGTGAGTGCGGGAGTAGTATGGCGGCGCGCGGCTGCGCTTGTCCGAGCAGTCGTCACGCGCCGCGCCAGGGCTTCGGTCTCGGGGCTCCGGTTCAGTTTCCAGCGTCTATCGCAGTCTATCATCCGGCACGCTTCGACGCACTGTACTTACTATCTTACTACATACTCTTTTTTATCTTACGTATGATATGTATATTTTTCTCTATTTTATTTATCTTTATATTCTTATCTTCTTCTGTAACTCGACTCTTATGAAAAAGTTAGACAATCAGGGAAAAAGCATGTTGGTGAGACTGCAATTAGAGTCTATTTTTGTCATATTCAATTCAATGACCAATGAAAATTTTAAATGATATATTTTAACGATGATATATTTTTACTAAATAAAAATCTCTTGGACTTATTATGAGATGTAAAAATTAGACCAATAAAAATTCCCTACTACAAAATTTCGTATGTACCTACAAAAAGTGGTTTTGTAGCAACCATGTGAAGACAACCTGAAAACTATTATAATGTTCAGTTTCGTCGACCCGTTTCTGTCTATCTTTTTCCGTGAGTCAGAGCGACACACTAATATATTTTGTTTCCGTCACCCCCCGTATCTAACGACACTCCGCTCGCATCTATCACGTAACGTCCGTGTCGCACCTCATCTAACACACACAGACATGCCATCACTAATCGTATCGCGATCCGCGTCCCCCCCACCGTCGACCCCTCCCACCCCGCTGGTGGCGCCCGCCGTCAACGTGGAGGGCGTAGAGTCGTCGACGAACGAGCTGCCGCTGTCGGCGCTGACGTTCGGGGCCGGGGCGGAGGGCGCGCGCGGGGCGGGGCTGCGCTCGTGGCCCGCGTCGCGCGCCGCCTCCCCCGCGGCGGACTGTAGCGTGCGCGGCGCAGGGCGGCGCCAGCGGCACAGCATCGCCGGCCAGATGAGCTACCTCAAGATGCTGGGGCTGGCGCGCGGCCGGCTGGCGGGCGCGCAGGGGCTCTTCAGCACCGCCGTCATCTCCGGGTCCAGCTCCGCGCCCAACCTGCGTGTTATGATCCCCGCTGCCAACGCCTCCAACAGTGAGTACCGAGCTGAATTAACCTATGACATAATAGAGCCCGAATATCTAGTATCAAAGTACTCGTCTAGACGAATAAAACGAGCCCAATCTCGATGGGGTTGCATTATTTAATTATGGAGTTCCTATGGCCACCTTCCAGGTCCATCATCATATCAGCCGATGGACGTCAACTGTAGGACATAGGCCTTTTGTAGGGACTTCCAAACATCACGATCCTGCCGCCTGTATCCAACGAATACCTCCGACTCGCTTGATGTCGGCAGTCCACCTGCTGGGCGATCGACCAACACTGCGCTTTGAAGTGCGGGGTCGCAATACGTTGAGCTGTGTCATTGACTTTGGTTGTTCTGCAGATCTCCTCATTTCTATTTGATCACGCAGAGATACTCCTAGCATAGCTCATTCCATCGCCCTGTGTGACTCTGGGCCTTCTTATGAGGCCATAGTTAGTGACCAAGTCTCGAAACTATAGGTCATCATTGGCAACACGCACTGTTTGATGACTTTTGTCTTCAGGTTTGTAGAGCCTCAATAGCTCAAAGGTAAGAGTGGTCGGACTCATCGCCGAGGGGTGGTGGTTCGATCCCCGACTATTGTCGTACCCACTCCTAATACAGTCTTTCCCGACTAGTTGGAGGGCAATGGGAATATTGGTAATATTCTTTTATAAAAAAAAAAAGCTACTGAGGAATTTATCCTCAAAACCAAATCAACTCCATCATCATCCTCTAATTACCATCTAATATTTAAGTACTTGTCAAAACGAATTAACCGAGCCCAAGGTCGATGGTGTTGCGTTGTTTAATTTTTATTACCTTCCAGCTCCATCATCAGATCGGCTCTGTGTTATAAAAATATTGAATTGTCATTCGATTTATACACGCATGCCAAAATTTCAGCTCAATCGAAAACCAGGAAGGAATAGGTTATGGGACAGCAAATGTAATGATGGTAATGATGATGAAATGATGACTTTGCAGCTGCGCTGGAAGGGTTCGGCGGGGTGCCGGCCATCCGCCCGCTGGAGACGCTGCACAACGCGCTGTCGCTGCGTCAGCTCGACGTGTTCCTGGAGCGCGTCACCGAGGCGCCCGTGCTGCTGGGCACGCCGCCCGCGCACCCCGCGCCGCCGCCCGCGCCCAAGCTGCCTTCGCCCACCAACAGTGAGATATACCACAGATACCATAGATACCTGCAGCACTATCTACCTCATGCAGTCGATATAGTGCACATGCAAAGTGGTCGATATAGGTCTAGCATGTATCTATGACATAATATATACCTATGGAGAGAAAAAACTTAAACAAAAAAGGACATTGTTAACCGGGGTAGCGGTGAAACATTAACTCTAGTGAAAATATCGTTTTCATTGCAATGAAACGAAAGAGAGAGTTAGTTTCGATGCCGCTGCTATTAGTAGTTAATGGGCATCTATAAAATTCTGTTGCGCCCAATCCCAAAAGCCAATGGAGCAAAAATAGCCCAATGCCGAAACAACGGTCAAGAAAAATGTTACGAACTAACTCAAAAAAACATATATTTTGCTGACGTTTTACAGAATATATTTATTGATCCTTTAATTTGAGGTTGTCTGGAAGACTCTTAGGACTGGTTTTAACTTCTGAGAAGTCTAACTGTAAGTTTCGTCACTTTCTTACCTTATTTTAGGTTAGGTTTCGGGTGTCTGGAAGAGATTACTGTTAGTGAGTTGCCAAAAGTCAAAGGACGTCTTTTGCTTTTAAAAACTATTATGTTTGTTTTTACCTACCTATGTATGCAATAAACTTATTTTAAAAGTAAGTAAACGTAGGTGTCGGTTGGAGCGGTCCGTCATCCCTGATGTCGTCGTCCGGAGAGCTGCCAAGCGGCCTGTCGTCGGCAGGCCCGTCTTCACCCAATTCCAACTACGCGTCGAACTCCGAGCACAACAAGAATAATTCATCCGAGAGGTATACATGTTCTCCCTTCACATCGGCCCCGCAGACCATAGACTAACGGCCGACCGATAAATCCCACTACGCGTCAAATTTCGAATACGACAAGAACAATTCCTCTGAAAAATAAAAAGAGGTATACAAATATTTTCCCTTAACGTCCGCCTCGCAGATTATAGACTGCACAATGCACAACCGGCCTGTAGTTAGAACTTAGTATTCAAGTTTATTTATTTTAGCCTTCAATAACAGAAAATCTTTCAAATTTTTTTTGTAACTAGCAACATTTCGTATAGCAAGATAAACTCACTGTCTGGTTAACATCCAAAATTATCACTAAATGCTAAAAAATAGGTCCATTTAATAGAAATAACAGCTTCTAAGTCAGAATTATTTAGTCTTTAAAAACGCCATAATTTTACCCACAGCAAATTTTATACCATTCTTGACAAACAAGCAAATGCTTTTGTTAGAAATAAATACGAGAAAATAATCACATTGAATTTACACAATCTGCTTTTCGACTAACGTATAACAAACCCCCTTTTAGACACCGAGTACACATAAAGAAGAAATCGATCGGATGGGATCTATAGATTATGGTTTGCGGGGCCCATGGTCGTTTACATCACCGTAAACTGCATGTATGTAAGGGTGTAAACGAAGGACTCACATTAGCGGTTTAGAATGTTAGTGTTTGACTGCCACTTTGGACAACTTAATCATGTCTTCCGAACTTTGCATTCAAAATTACTGGAACGAAATGAGCAACTGCTAAAAATGTACCCCTAGTGTCAAATTGGAAAAATCACAGGTGAATTTTATTCGTAATAAAATTTATTGTGCATAATTTTTATAAATAATATCTTTGGAATTTTAACTTATACTTGATAAGTATGGCACACTCTTCAGTAATTTTATAAAAGTTTAAAAGCAAAATTGAATTGACTTCCTTGCTTAAAAATTAGAAAGAAACATCGTTTTTTATTTTTCTTGAAAATCTATGCTGAGGAATTATCTAGGGGTACTTTATGCAAAATTTATGAGCAAAACACATACAACTTTGCGCTATAAATTACATGAAACTTTAAAGCTTCTTCAACTTTCTAGAGATTGAGCAGTTAAAAGACAATTGGCAAAATGTTATGTTAAGAAAACCATTCGGAAAACTTTTTTAAGAACTACTTATCTTCGCTCATTGTCTTGTCTGTGCTATTTTATGAAAAAATGTGCTAATTTAAGGCTTTCTTGTTTTCTTTTCTGTTTTGAATATTTAGTAACTCACTAAAAACCATCGTCGATAGAACTGTATTAGTACTACGTGTTGTACATACAATTGTCTGTGGCTATGACGAGCATCTCACAAACGCTGTCAGTTTTTGTAATTAACCGCTTATAAGGTACTACAACTTACGAGTGAACGCGCACTTTAACTTTCTTAAGCAGTTTTAATAGAATTTCAATTCTCATTTTTCAGTCAGGTACATAACATGAATTTTATCACTTTTGTAATTATTGTTATTATATTATATATTTTAAACTTATCGACTGTTGTCGAGAGGATTAATAGTTTGAGAACGAATTTAAATATAACACAGATTTGTAAAACTAAAGTTCCGTAAAGTCTCTTTAATTTGCGATCCCATGAGAAGCGGGTCGATGTTTTTTTTTTAATAAATACATTTTTCAATGTTGTATAAAACGCGACTGAGCGCGAGTTGATTACAAAGCTGACGTCACACCGGCCCGTGGCCGTGGGGGGCGACGTCCATTGATCATTGTGGATTGCAGTAGCAATTGGAGTAGAAATGTGGCGAGCAAAGCGCCCGAGTGGGGCGAGGCGGCCACCTTGTGCGCGCTCTCCAGCGGGCTCTCCGCGCTCGTGCCCGCCGCGCGCGCCGCAGGTACCGCCGCACACGCACACACGCATACACAGACACGCACACATCGATATGCATACGTATACGCAACGCAAGCAAGCACACATCGATATACATACGTATACACGAACCGCAAGCACGCACTCGCAGACACGCACACATCTATATGCATACGTATACGCAACGCAAACACGCACTCGCAGACACGACCACGTGCACTTGTACACACTCATGCATAGCACGCACACACACACACACACACACACACACACACTAACACACACACAGGAGCACACACAGAAAAAAAATTCAACAAGTAGGTACATACACGAATAATAACTTGTAACATTTGATTTTAAATTATTTTAACACACGGACATTATCCTACATTTGTAGTGTATTACAGAGTAAACGTGCATAAAGGTAGATTAGAAGTTATTGAGGGTTTCTAATATCATAAAGTACACAACTTTTGGCAAACAACGTAACTGAGTCCTTGCCCACGCAGTACTGTGGTATTTGATATGACTACAGAAGAGAACATGTGGTGCTTAAGCCTTAATAGTCTAAGATCCGTATTAGAATCGACCTTCATTCATCTGTTTACTGGATGAAAAGTGTTTTAAATCAAAGAGGAATGGCCACTGGCCCTTACAAAGTTGGCCCGGGGTACCCAGGTATACCCCCGTATAAAAATATTTGGAGATGATATTCAGATGCATTAATTAATTTGCTTAATAAAAGTATGTTTCTTGAAGAAAAATACATTTTTTTTATCACTCTTAGTGCATAATGTTCGCTGGTCTACCAAAGCGCCGAAGTATCAATTGAAGCTGTATTATTTTTTTTGAATTATTTTTTTCTGTTACGATCAAGCTTAACAAACAAGAAATCGAACAAACAAACCAATCTAAGTCCAACAAACCAATAGGTCTTCAAAAATTATTGTAAAACTCAGGCTGTATGACCAACGATTTTAGCTTGTCCCCATTGTAAGCAAATTAAAGATGAATTAAAAATGTCTTAAAACGTTAATAAAATAATGATTTCATTATTAAAGTAGAATTCTTTTAAACATAAGTAAATTGCCGGGTGGTTAGGGTAGGCCAGGGCCGGGGATAGGCATTCCCTATGATATAAAATAAAACACTTTTCACCCATTAAACAGCTCCATTCATTAATTGATAGGACTCAGTTATTTGGTTTTCCTTTAAACGAGTATGTATATAATCTGTTCAGTGACATATCGACCAATGACATATCTCATGGAGAGAAATAGAAGAAATTGCAACGGAGTAGTACCATATCTTTTGTCCCAGCGATATTTACGGTTGTGCCGCAATTTTTTTTAAACTTTTGTCTATTTCTCTTCAGGAGCTACGTCATTTGATCGTATGGGGCACACAGATAGATAGTAAAGCACATAAAGTAAAGAAAAATATTAATTGCATAGTCATAATATTTACTGTAGTCCTTTAAATATTTCAACAAACTTAGACCGTTCATACATTTTGAATCTAAAACTTTGCGGAAAAGCACTTCTCATTTTTTATTTGCTAAGAATGCGGTTTAATATTAAACACATACACACACATAAATATTATATAAGTAAAAAATATGCGATGAAAAAAATCTGGTAAGTAAAACATCCCAAGCAATACAAATAAAATGTATTATATTTAACTGGAAACAATATATTCGTATGGAATTCTGTAAAATCAATCCAATTTATTATTTTATTCTATATATTTTTCAGCTTATACTATCACTTCATATTCTTCCATGAACTGAACAACTGAAATGTTCATGTGTTCGGTGTCTGCATGCATCCTTGTACATTTGCACGATAAACCCTTCAATGTTATTGTATCTCAAAACTTACTGGTTTAAAATGCATGTCTGTATATTAAGATCACAAAAATCTAAATACAAGGTATAGTCGGATGCCTCAGACGAATTACCTTCTATAGGACCTGCCTCACTAACTGATCATGATCAAACGTATTTATACAAACTGCATCTATAAAATCGATGTTTCATTGTGTTACAAATACGATTAAACTTTATTGTTGTGTGGAGTGTAAGAATAGGTGATGTGCAATAGTGTTAAATATTTTCGATTCGTGAGTTTACCTCGTCCCCTTCAAAAAACGACATTTAATTTTGTTGGTAAATTTGAATGTGGTATCGCATTCAAATTAAATATTCAATAGAAGGTAATTTGTTTGAGGCGGATGCAAACTTTGACGTCTCGGAAATAAGCGGCGTTTGTCGCTAGGCGCAAATCAGATTTGAGGGAGATTTGCGCGCGGGGTTATGCACCGACGCCACGCCCCTACGTTACTGATGATACCTAAAATATTGTATTGCGCAGCGTAACACACGATGTTCCGAAACGCCATAAATTTTGCATCGTATTAAAGCAGAAATTGTCAATGATAGACAAAGTACAATGATTATGGGTAGCGTTCCTATATTATCATCTTGTTATTTAGATTCCTGTGATTTTGAAGAGTATGCTCTAACATGATGTTATTCAAAAAGTAAGACAAAACTTATTAAAAATATTAAACTAAGCAGTAGGTACTACTGGTTCAGCATACCTACCTACTGATATTTTCGTTTCTTCCACTTCCAATATAGCATAGAGAATTACCACATTTATTAATCTATTCAATCCTACCGTCCATATTCGACTTTTTCATTTCTATACAGGGTGGCAGGGGAGTTGACGTTCAAAGCTAAAATTTGAATGCCTTGTAACGAGGAGTATCCGAATCACCCCCATGCTTCTGCTTAGTTTAGGAGATAGAATTTTTTTATTTCTGCGATTTTTTCTGCAATTTTGACCTAACGTTGGTTTATGATTTTTTTCTCATTGTACTGAGGACTTTTCGTTGGGTTTGTTGATAATAATTAAGAACCATACTAGGAGTACCACCCTAAAAATTACGACTTAACTAGGCCTTGGCACATGGAACATCCAAATTTTAGCTTTGAACGTCAACTCCCCGGCCACCCTGTATAGTCAGTGGCGTAGCGTGCAGACTAAGTGAGACTGTGAAGTACATTTTACAAATTTTTACTGACGGCTGATACGGTGATAGCTACGCCCCTGTATATATTATGGAGTCCTTATGGGGATTCGTTCCGCTCGTGATGGAGGCCGGGCTTTAAGTTCTTTACTGAGGGTGCAATTATATTGAAGTAACGCATGTTGTGTATGTTGGTCCAGGTTCGTCTATTAGCGGCGACGTGACGCCGGCGTCGCTCGCCTCCGAGCTGGAGTTCCACAGCAACGAGGCGACCGCCGGCTCCATCACCGACCATGACATATTGGTAAGTTACTCCTACAGGCTAATGCACTAACTTTGATGTATGTTAGTTGACATATACGAAATTGATAATCTATGTAACAAATGTCATCTGGTGCCTACTGACAACCCTTCGTGGATATCATACAGCAGGTAGGATGACATTTCTCTGTTTATTTGATGTTTATTTTAATAGGTTGTTAATAAAGACCAAATGAGTGAATAGGCTAGTTAGTTTATTAGACACCATAACGATGTTTGACAAAATTGCTTGTTAATTGACTTTCATTTCAAATAATCAAACAAGTTTGAACTGACGAAAAATTTGATGATTTGTTCGTCATAAAAATTTAGGCATTTTTACTATCATCAGCAACTAAATTCTATTTCTGCCTTATATCAATTTGCTGAATCTTATACATAACTTATGAATATTTCAGAGTGCAGAAGGTGAAGATGATGAAGAAACCTTATCGGTTGACGCGTGCGGTTCCCCCGCCAGGGTCATAAAGAATGACCTCACCCCTCAGAACGAGCCAACAAACTCAACGAAGATAGATAGCGAAGAATCGTCTACGCCTGTGCCTCTAGATCTCTATGGACTCAGTTTCCATGAAACAAAGGAGAACTTTTACAAAGAAATGCCTTCGAGCAGTAAAAACTTATACGTAGATAGTGACAAAAACAAATGTGCAATCGGTCGTTTGAAATACGTCAGCAGTATAGACTCACTCAACCTACAGAGTAAGGATACTAAATGCAAAATTAAAAAGAATGAACTACTAAACAATGGCAGTAGAAGATATAGTGACAGCAGTGCACAAAAAAGTAATAACAATTCTCAAACAGTTTCAGGCAGTAGATTTATTACAACTTTGGTTGACGAGGAGTTATTTAGAGCTGGATCATCCACTGAGAATAAACCTTGCATTGATAGAAGCCAAAGTGTACCAAATGACACCGGCCCTCTGGTAACTAAGGCTAAGCAAGGCAATGTTAAAAGAGGCTTCACTATCAATGAAAATGAATTTAGTTAGAAGACTACTCATCAATGGTAGTAGAAGATATAGTACGCGAAAGAGTAATAACAATTATTCTCAAACAGTTTCAGGCAGCAGATTTACTACAACTTTGGTTGACGAAGAGTTATTTAGAGCTGGATCATCCACTGAGAATAAACCTTGCATTGATAGAAGCCAAAGTGTACCAAATGACACCGGCCCTCTGGTAACTAAGGCTAAGCCAGGCAATGTTAAGAGAGGCTTCACTATCAATGAAAATGAATAAGACTACTCATCAATGGTAGTAGAAGATATAGTACGCGAATGAGTAATAACAATTATTCTCAAACAGTTTCAGGCAGCAGATTTACTACAACTTTAGTTGACAAAGAGTTATTTAGAGCTGGATCATCCACTGAGAATAAACCTTGCATTGATAGAAGCCAAAGTGTACCAAATGACACCGGCCCTCTGGTAACTAAGGCTAAGCCAGGCAAGAGAGGCTTCACTATCAATGAAAATGAATTTAATTAGAAAACTACTCAAAAATAGCAGTAGAAAATACAGTGCGCAAAAGACTAATAACAATACTCAAACAGTTTCAGGCAGTAGATTTACTACAACTTTAATTGACGAAGAGTTATTTAGAGCTGGATCATCCACTAAAAATAAACCTTGCATTGATAGAAGCTAAAGTGTACCAAATGAGTGACTAGGGCAATTTAAGCCAGGTTTCACTATCAGTGAAAATTAATTTAGTTAAAAATAGTTCTAATAAAATATTTTAATCAATGATCTTTAATCACAGTACAATTATTTATCGACATTGCTGGCTACCTATTGATTTTTAGCATGAGTTTTATTAATTTTTTCGAATATTTTTATATGTTTTTCAATATTATTCCATATAATATAAAATGTATTTTTTTACATAAACTATGTAATTATTTAGTTAATTTTAATTAACATTTACCTACGTTTTCGAGTCTTCACAGACAAAGGTGTGATATTTATGTATTAAGCTTTCCGCTTGTCCATTAACTAATAAAAATATTTGCAGTAGATAGTTTCTAAGAATTTTGACAAAATATATTGCTATGAATAACTTACTGCCTTTTTATTTTATTAACTCCGTGGCGCAGTGGTATTCGCGATGGATTTACAAGATGGAAGTCTTGGATCCCCGATCGGGCCACAGTGATAGTCAAAGGACTGACTGACGTGTGTTCTTCAACAACATTGTGTCTCGAGATGTTTCTGGTACCAGTACTAGACTGGTCTCTTGCACTTTTTCCGTACAGTTACAGAGTTACAGTGGACAGATCCCGCTTGCCTTAATATGGGATGATGACTGGGTTTGAAAATATTGATTTTTATGATACATATTTGCGAAATAAATCTACTATATAAAAATAAGTCGGGTTTTCCTTCCTGAGGCTATAACTCAGAACGCGCGAACCGATTTCCACGGTTTTGCATTCGTTGGAAAGGTCTCGAGCTCCGTGAGGTTTATAGCAAAGAAAATTCAGGAAAAGGTAGGGGTAGGATGGGGGTAGGGTAGGGGTAGGGTAGAGGTAGTTGAAAGTTTACATCGAGTTTCACGCGGACGAAGTCGCGGGCGTCTGCTAGTAAGATTATAAAATCGCAAAATCTATTAAAAATCTTTTATCGTAATTAGATGAAAATTCATGCAGTTTCAGCTTTCTTACATTAAATGTGACATTTTTTAATAAATTACTATAAACATAAACGCACAAATAACAAAGATATTAGTAATTTTATTTGAACGCCCATACAAATCTAACGATCATTATGTATTTACGACGTCATTATACCATTTTGTATGGGGCGTTTTTAAGGGATCTGTGGCAGCGCCGCAAATCTGACCCTTTAAATCCCTGTAGCTCCGAAAGTAATGATCACAGATACCCTGTTACTTTTACAAAATTGCTTTACTGTTAGCATATGCCTAATATATATACAATTTAAAAAACAGTCATCATCCTTGATTAATTTTAATCTATACTAATATTGTAAAGAGGAAAGGTTTGATTGTTTGTTTATTGTCTGAAACTACTGGTAGAAAACTATGCAGGTGAAACTGCTGAAGTAATAAAAAACGCTATGCTAAATTTATTTTTAATTTAACCCAATATACTTTAAAGCTCACAATGAATAAGCTAAATTATTAAACTTAAAACAATGACCAGACCGCAAACATCACAATATTATACAACTATGGATACATTTTAAAATTCTTAAAACCGGTTGTACTATATTATGGTCGACAATATAACTTTGACGTTTCTAGTCACAGCTACTATTGAAAATTCACCTTAAATAGATATTTTAAAACGATTGTTTTACCATCAATTCTTAGTGTAGGTACACAAATAAATGTCTTTCAATAAATATTCTAACTGGTGGAACACACCTTGATGTAATGTGGTAACAAATTGGGATGAGTGATCATTTGGCTTTATGGTAAATTTTTAACAGTATCCTGACTGATCAATAAAAATGGCTGCCACACAGGCGGGACTATCAGTCAATAATAATAATAATAATGTTTTTGAATACCAAACAATACATTTCCTTAAGAACAAGGTCTTTCCTATGTGCAGATATCACATAATTTAAGGGCATGTTTTGAGCCCTTTATACATTTTAAAAATAGAAGGAATAATTTGTAATTTCCAGGAAAAACAATTGTTTTTTCTGTATTGCATTCACAGCATCAGGCTATGTATACACTAGTGGTCCCAGTTGCCTTGTTTTTCTCTGACATTTTTAACAATCACTATACTACAATAAATTGAAACTCCTTAGCAATACAAATATGTTGAAATAAAACTAAGACGTAACTTTTTTGTTTTTGAGTCTTAAATGTTTCAGATATGACACCTCAGAGTAAATATAATACCATAATCATCCTAAATTGCTAACTAAGATATAAAGAGTATATTATACTCTTTATATCATATTATGATAGTATACAACATCTGCACATAAAAAGACTGCCTACATAAGCATAATTTATAGTTCATTTAAACGCCTTTTTTTACGCCATTTACTTGTGCCTCAAGTAGGTAACTCATTAAGCATATCTATTATTGCAATCCTATACACTATGATTGGAATGTGCGAAAAATATGACAATAAACATTCCGTTAAGATGAAATTACATAACTAACATTGAACTTTTATGTAATGAAACATCCCCAACCATGTGCAAAATATAAAATGTTATATATCATAACATACATTAGAGATCATGGGGTACAAATTCTTCAAAGTGAAAAAGCTAGTTTTAAATACTCTACAGTCTCAAAAAAATATTATTATTCTGTTTTTGAAGAAATTTTTGGGACTTTATAAATTAAGGATGTAACAGTGTTAAATATACCATGTTGTCTGATACCCGGCCACAGCAACACAACAGTAGAAAATATGTAAAGTAAAAATACATTGTTGATAGTAGAAGCCATCCAGGCGAGAACACACAGCATGCTCAGAGATATTATGTAGTACTGAAACAAACAAATAATATTATTAAACCTGATATTCATTTGATAAACTGCACTCCAAAGAGCGTTTTACTATTACTTATGAAAAATAAATAATTTGGTAAATTATGATTACTTTATAGAGTGTTCTGTCTTTCAAACCAGTCTAAATAATTTCAGAACAAATTTGTAGTTTAATGTAAAATACTAGGTCAATTGAAACTTAATTTATAAATAATACATTGAAATTTTTTATTTTATTGTGTTTTGGCAGCTCTAAAATAATAATCAGTGCACCACTTTATATAAGAAAGCTTATAGGTATGTATCTCAAATGTTTAAAATATTATAATGGTAAGCAATATAAGTTATTTGAGATCAAATTTTTATAGTACAGAGATATAGAACTCACCATAGAAGGGCTATTCTGTCTCAAAGACCAAAATGACTTTACTTGGACCAGTGTCTTATTATAGTTCAAGACAATGCTCCGGCATATATCCTCATACATCTTCTCTTTCTGTCCAGTCCAGCCAGTCGGCCCATACACTGTGCTGCATATAATTGGTATGATGAAGTCAACAAAGTTCAATATCAATCCAACAACTGCAAAAGATGCTAAAGTGCTGAGATCCATAAGCCATATAGACAGAAACAACACTGTCACAGAGGCAACTATAGCACAAGGGTGCCATTGTTGTTCCCACAGGAACACAGACTTCAGAGGCAAGAGTGCCATCCGCCAGCCCTCCAAAAGCCTCTTCAATTTCTTCACCTGAAGTTCCTGAAAACAAAGATAGGTAATAAAATTAAATTCCAATAACTGGAACCTCTTAAGATATTGGACTCAATCCAATCAAAATAAAATTATAAATTCTAAATTTGTATGATTAGGTGCCTTCACAAATACTTAAAAATTACTTATAGTAAAAAATTTAAAAGGTTTACTGGAGCTTACTGAAGTCAACCTTTTAAATTTTTTGGTTTAAAATTTACATTGAGTACCTACTTAATATATAAACAAATATAATTGTTTTACGTCTTGTTGAGATGTTTTAGAAATTCGAACAATTACAAATAAATAAAGACGATAAACAGAGAAATCTCTTTGTTCAAGTTGTGTCAGTGACATGTAACGATTATCTAAAAAAATAAAATACGTCCAAAATATCCTCAAACGACAAACAAATCCCTTGTTATATTTGTATGAACGTTTAACGAGCTTAAATAGTATAACAATAATGAACAATTATGTCCATTTAATGATATATTAAGTAAATAGTACCTGAATTGCATCTTCCATTTTGTTTGCAGTTCTTTAAGACTTAGGACGACTAACGTAGCAACTGTTTTATTAATAATTACTCGGGTAATTAGAAAACAAACAGGTAATTAATATGTTTGTAGCCCAATTAACTAATGTATAAATATAATTAATTTTTGAGAGCAAAATTTGTAAAACCGCAACCGCTGATTTGACTTTTCAATCAATTAAAATAACCAAAGAGAAAAGATGAACTGTCAAGTGTCAACTACTCATGCTAAGTCTACTGTCACCCTGTCAACGACATCTAATTCCTCTATGGTTATGGCAAACCTCTATCAATTTATCTTTTTGACTTCTCGGAGGAATTAAATATTCTTTTTAATTTCTAAAAATGTCCAAGAAAAATAAGAAAAGTAAGTTTAGGTTATTTCTAATCTGCTGGTTCTTTTCAAGCTATAGATATTTAGAGCCAACAGCCAAATACATTGAACTTGGCTAATGGCTTCCACTTTCACAGCTACTTTAAGATAGAAAATCAAGTTGCTCCAAAGTACAAATGCTTGTGTAAAGACACATAGTCGCGATGTGCCGTTCTTTCTACATTGGGCTAACAGAGTTAATAGGGATGATAATAGTTTTTAAATTGGGAATGATAACAGTAAAGCAATTTTGTAAGTAACAAGGTATCTGCGATCATTACTTTTGGAGGTACAGGGATTTAAAAGTAGTGTTACAGAAGGTGGGAGAAGTAAAATAATATTTTCACTGTACACAAATTTATTCGATAACAATTTCAGCATAGCTTCCGCTATAATGTTAATATTACACGCTGATGATAGTATATCAATGAATCTGCTAAACAACCCTCTATTTTATAATATTTGCAAAGTTAGTGTCTACTGTTGGTAGCACGAATATGTTAACAATACAAGTACGTTTTAATAATAGTTCCGGAGTATTATTATACAAACCAAACGTTATAATTCTATCTAAAACACATTAATAATTAAAAGATATTTATAACGATCGTAAAATAATATTAAAATATCGAAACACAAAGTTGAGAAATTAAATACAAACTAAATCATAACGTGACGTCATAGTTGTCAAGAGTAAAATAACCAATGATGAATTTATATCATGTAAAATAAATAATTATATTTATATCAATAATTAATAATAACCTCTCCACTGTTCGGATTGATAATCATTGTTACTTAATTAAATTTAACTATAATAACCGGAAGTCATAAAAGTATGAAATGAAATGACGCTACTATACGCTAGGCGGCGACACTTATCTATACGAAATAGGCGGGAAGCAGGTACTATTTGTAACATTCGGCCATCCTGAAGAAGCCGTGTCCCACGGCGTTCTGGTAACACTCTGGTATCTCCCACCACCACCACCATCAGTTATCTGGAAAGAACAGGATCCAGCAGTAATTTGAAACTGACAAGGTTTTGATCAATATACATAATCGAAGTGCTATCATAAAGCCTAATTCGTTTCTGGTAATTATGTTCATGGGTCACTTAGACTTCAAACCCAAACAATAAGTATATTGTGCTATCTATATGAAA
Source organism: Bicyclus anynana (assembly GCF_947172395.1). Classification (NCBI taxonomy): domain Eukaryota; kingdom Metazoa; phylum Arthropoda; class Insecta; order Lepidoptera; family Nymphalidae; genus Bicyclus; species Bicyclus anynana. The sequence goes on from NC_069087.1 coordinate 14,505,166, forward strand.
GAAATTCAGAAATTATGATAAAACAAAAACATCGCTATTAGTACTTCCAGACAGGTACCTAATCTGGAAACTGTACTTATTTTACTATACTGTCTGTAAAAATCTGTACTTATTTTACTATAAAATCACATATTTGAATTTTTTCTGCGTATTAGTTACTAGGGCATTCCGACTTCAATAAATATGAATCACTAAGATAACTTGATTAATCAAAACACGACACTTGACACGACAGTAGACTATTTGTAAAGATTCTACCACCGGTTCGGAAGGCAGGTTCTGAGAAGATACCGGCAAGAAACTCAACAGTTGCTCTTTTGAAAAAGTCATAGAGTATTATAATTTACAATTGATAACAATTACAATTTCTTATAGTTTTATTTCCTGTGTGAAGGTGGAAGCTGACCCAATGGCCTCCAAGCGCTTTTATCTTTATAGGAACTCATCAATGTTGTAGTAACCTCGACTAAGTAAATGTTTTTTAACACATTGCTTAAAGCTATGCATTGGCAGGTCCATCACAGTTTTGGGGATCTTATTATAGAAGAGTACACCCAAACCTACAAAAGATTTTTTTTTACTCTTTGGAGACGATATGCAGAAATAACTAACTTATGCCCGTGTCTAGTAAGACGTGGGTTTAAATCTCCTTTTCGTTTGGAATTCGTTCGTTCAATTTAGGTAAGCACACAAATACTTAGGTATTTCACACAGACAAAAACGTGTGTCACACAGACCCATGTCACACAGACGCAGGTCACACAGACGCAGGTCACACAGACGCAGGTCACACAGACGCAGGTCACACAGACGCAGGTCACACAGACGCAGGTCACACAGACGCAGGTCACACAGACGCAGGTCACACAGACTTAGGTCACAAAGTCATATATCATACAAACATATAGTAAAAGGTAAGCCATAGTCGAATATATAGATATAGACAGACGTGAGTCGCATAGAAGTGAATCACTGACGAGTGCCACATAAGACAGAAGTCACGTAGAAGTAAACCAAGAGGAACCGAATCACATATATCGCCACTTATGCATAAGTCACATAGAGAGAATCTTACAATAATATTGTTTCAATTGTGCGTTTTTTTTTTATTTAGAACTGTGAAAATCAATGTTAATTCTCGACTACCGTATATGAGGACATCTGTAACTTCATTTTCCTCCCTATCTACCAGAACAATCTGCAAATACGTAGAACTATTAATCTTGTTAATATTACAAGAATATAATTTAATATCTGTACTTATTCACTACCACATTCTATCAATAGACGACCTTTGAATTAAATTAATTGAATCTGTAAACTGCATCCCATAAGGTCTTAGCCCCCACACACTATAGTACAAATTTTATACGTACCGACCTATCTCATGTTACGCTTTAGAAATCTCTTATGATTAGATTTTAGTATATAAGTACATTTATATTGTAGTTTTCCCAAAAAACATATGTTTCCAAAATCAGTAATTCTGTGTATATCTATATTAATAATATGTGGGTACGAAACATCATTTTCATTACAGACATATTTTTGTTGATATAGCTATTGTTCCGTTTATTGTGTAGGTCTTGCTCTTGTACCTACATTAGGTGGCTGTAGTTCGCGGGTTGGACAAACTGACATTCAAACATTTTTATGACTGAACATTATGATGAGCTTACTGGAATAAGGAGTATTAATTCCTCGTGTGATATAGAAAAGTGTATCGTCTCACGTTTTTCCACTATCGGACATAATAACTACTATTTACTCGAGCCATCTATGATCGTTTAAATTTACACACACCTGACCATTAGCATACATAAAGTTCTATAGCATTCAATATAACCCTGATTTACCATTCTTCAACAAACTGTTAAATTACGGATAGTGGAAGCTTTACTCCATTATTATAAAGTAACTAGCTGACCCAACCAATGTTGCTTTGCTTTAGAAGTTTTACTACTAATCACCCTTATCGTTTAAGGGTATCAAAAATGTATAACAACCTTTTTTCGGACCTACCTAATATTATCTACATATAAAACTTAATCAGAACCGGTCAAACTATTTTGGAGGATTATAGCAACTAATCATATTATGATAATTTTATATGTAAAGCTAATCCAAATGATATTATTTATTTACCCATTAACTTTTAATCTTTTGATAGTATATAGTGAACTGAAAATTGTAACAGGAATAGCCTGACTAAAACACATTTTGTAAGAATAATCAATTGATACAGTTAGCACCATAGTATAAATGGTTCCCTAGTATTTACAAAAGGCCCCTTAATGATGTAGACACATATAGTATTCAAATAAATAATTAGAACTCCCTCTAACTTTAGGCATACGATAACTTTCCATAAGCGCATGGTACACAATACTGCATGTATTTTTTTTAATATAAGAAAAAGTAAATCTTTATATTTTTTTTTTACTTATTTAAAACCTGTGGTATCAAGTACTTAAATATGATATTTTTGCAACTACTACTAATTGTTAAGTTTTAGCTTAATTAATCGGTCTCAGTATAGTTTTCTCATTTAAGCAGTTATTTTAACTAATATAATAGTTTTGTGTACAGGTGCGATGAAAGTTGTAATTTTCGTATTGAATTTGAAACTAGATGGCCCTGAGCTACAGTAAGATGCGGTAACTTTGGTGTGTTACTTAACCTAAACTAAATGTTGAATTGTGATTAAGGGCTCTTATGTTCAGGGTATAATGCTTATCATTTCTCATCGCGAAAAGAAGACTCTGTTCAATTAGAGTTAGCCGTATACCACTGTATTCTAATTAGAGAGCCAGCTTGAATTGTCAATTTTCTTTCTTTCCTGACTTATAAGTATCTTATTTGTGAACCGAAATCCTGAATAGCTAGCCACCCTTAAGCTAGGAGTAAACGAGGTAATAAATTATATTAGAACTAAAATAGCCCGTTGAGCAATTGATAAGTACAGACAAACCCTAAGAGCAGATTTTATTATTTATCAAATCTACATCAGTTAAATCCTCGAATTATATGATAGAACTCTTCTTCAGAAGTTACTTCAATAAAGTACGCGATAGGCATACCTAATTATCACGTCTTGGCTAGTACCTACTGATTTTAATTTACTATAGCGCTATTAATGAACTCTGTAAACGCTTTACTGTCATAAACGTCAACACCAAGTAGTATCAAGTATTTAATTTTTCTAATTTTAAATGCTTTGAGATGTCCTGTCTGACTGTAATAAAAACTGGATAAACTGAATTCTGAACTAATACTATAATTATGATTAGTTACGATAAGTTGTTATATTTCATGAACAGTTTAATATGGGAGTATTTTGTAGGGTGATATAATAAGCAATAACATTTAATAGCTAATTGTGCAACCTACCGTACAAGTAATTCAATCAATAATATTAAACAATCTTACTTTGCCCGCGGTTATTTAACACTTTTATGGAATACTTTACGAGACTCTTTTGATATCGGTATATGTTAATTTGGTTGTTTTAGGTAACATGGCGTTATGTACGGGATATTATTTATTTTTACTTGGCAGTTGGATGGATCTAAACATAAAAAGGTTTTTCTAATATTTGATATATTATATGCTGTTTTTTTACTGTTTGTGAAAGAGCTCTATTCACTTATCAACTTCGCCAAGGAGAGCTATAATTTACCCAATTAGCTAAACAGAACTTTGTACAAAATGCCTGTTTACTTTTTATTATTACTCAAACAAATCAATAAAATGTAGCTTTGGTAAGAAGTCATACATTTAAAATAAATCAACTAAGGTTATAAACAGTTTTCTTGCTAGAAACTATTATACGACTGCAAGACTTTTGTACAGGACAAGATTACTAATAGGTATTTGAATCAGTGACTAGTTGTACCAGCGACTTGATTATTTACTGCCTTCTATAAAATGTATAACAGTATAATAATCATTAAAAACTTTAACTTTCACGTATCACTACTTGAACACATCACGAGTACTTTATCCATATACCTGCATGTCTCGTCACATAGACATATGTAACCTATACCTACTACTCCACTAATATTTACTAGTGAGCACCTCCAAAACTTTTCATAACAATGGGCGATTTTTACTATTTTTCTGGCAGTATACTCAATTTACTTGTCGTACCAATGTATTATGTAATTTTATATGCACGCGGCACACCAATGGCGAGGCGTTTGTATAAGCGCAAAAAAAAAGTTTACGATATAAAAGTATACATAGCTGGACTGACCTGGACTATGTGTTTGCTGCCGCGGAGTTTATGATGTCGCAGCAACCCAGCAGGTGGCTCGGCGCGGCGGCGCGGCGGCGCGGCGACTAGAGGCTCGTGCTCCCGCAGGTGTAGCAGGGCCCCAGTCCAGAGGGCTGAAGCGTAGGAGAGGCGCCATACACTGCAAGTTTTCTACACGTTCGCTGCCGCATTGACGATGCTTCTGTCTTCTTAGTTGCTTCTTTCTTGTTCAGATGAAAACCCAAAGAGTTAATCAGACGTTTTGAGGCTGGAAGGCATTTGAACGTAGCTCCACCAGAAGGCTTTTGATGATAGACGATAAAGCGTCTTCTCCAATAATGTTGCACTTCTCGAAGTCTTCCTTAATCCTTTGCTCTTACCGACATGACATCAAATTTTTCAACAAAGTCGACTAGTCGTAGAATGCTGTATCCGGACACGCTTGTATGACGATATTGTAGTCTTCGAAGTCTTTGTACCAGCGTTCATCAGGGTATTGTAGACGAAGCTTGATTAGAAACTTCTTTGAGTTCCAATTCTGTGCGTCACATGTAGTTGATTTCTTGGTAAGGGCGTGGTGTAGAAGAAGAAAAAAAATTTCCGTTTTTGCTTTCATCGATTCTTCTTCTTGCAGAGACCCGTAGCGTAGGATCCCAACAGTTTTATGCCCACTTCTGAGATGTTACAGAAGGTGGGAGAAGTAAAATAATATTTTCACTGTACACAAATTTATTCGATAACAATTTCAGCATAGCTTCCGCTATAATGTTAATATTACACGCTGATGATAGTATATCAATGAATCTGCTAAACAACCCTCTATTTTATAATATTTGCAAAGTTAGTGTCTACTGTTGGTAGCACGAATATGTTAACAATACAAGTACGTTTTAATAATAGTTCCGGAGTATTATTATACAAACCAAACGTTATAATTCTATCTAAAACACATTAATAATTAAAAGATATTTATAACGATCGTAAAATAATATTAAAATATCGAAACACAAAGTTGAGAAATTAAATACAAACTAAATCATAACGTGACGTCATAGTTGTCAAGAGTAAAATAACCAATGATGAATTTATATCATGTAAAATAAATAATTATATTTATATCAATAATTAATAATAACCTCTCCACTGTTCGGATTGATAATCATTGTTACTTAATTAAATTTAACTATAATAACCGGAAGTCATAAAAGTATGAAATGAAATGACGCTACTATACGCTAGGCGGCGACACTTATCTATACGAAATAGGCGGGAAGCAGGTACTATTTGTAACAGTAGTTTGCGGCGCTGCCGCGGTTCCTTATAGACGCCCCATACAAAATGTTACGTTTTAATGACGTCGTAGGTCATAATGATCATTAGATTTGTATGGGCGTTCAAACAAAATTACTAATATCTTTGTTATTTGTGCGTTTATGTTTATAGTTCACGTATTGAAAAATGTCACATTTAATTTAAGTATGGAAGCTAAAACTGTATGAATTTTAATGTAATTACGATAAAAGGTTTTTAATAGGTTTTGAAATTTCATAATCTTATTTATTTTGCAAATATCCAGACAATTTTTGCTTTTTATGTATAAATTAGTTAACGTTGACCTTATATACTCCAATGTCATCATCCCATTCATTAATCTATTAAGGTAAATAATACATTTTAAAATGCATATGTATTTAATAACATCATATTTTAGTCAAATATATCAAATAAAGATTATAAAAATAAAAGAATGTAGATATAGTATATGAATAGTATAAAAAAATAACTTAAAAATTCAGTTTGACTGATGATTAAAGATTCTTCTTAAAGTAATACATAATATGATAGATCATTTTTAAGACTTCACTCTCCTGAAGTATCTTTTGCCAGGTGTTTTTGCTTTCTCATGTGTCAATGTCTGAAAAAAAAAATTAATATGTTGGAAATTGAGTAATTAGCTCTGCAACTGATTCCAGTTCTACATTACGTTAAACCCATTGATCTCCTATTAAAAAGTGGATGCACAATCAGCGATCAAAAAACGTCCCCACTCAATGAGTGGCAAACACAACTTCTTGGCACTCAATTCAAGTAGTCGCATTTGCAAATTCAACCTTAAACTCAATCCTTAAGGTTCAATTAACTCTAAATTAGGGGTTTTCTTGAATATTGGACAATATTTAAAGGCCTTTATGTATAATTTTCTTTACCAATAATTCTAAAACTGTCAAAGCAAAATGGCCAGTTTTTAAGTGATTTTTTCTACATGATTGTGCATCCTTTTATTATAAGAGGTCAGTGGATAAACTGAATATTGAAGTTAATGTGATTTACCCAATCCACTGGTGTAACTATACACTGTGATCTTAAGCCCGTAGCAAATTCATTGGATGGGACCACAGAAAAAAGGTTATTGTATTTTTTTTTGTGTTAGATTACTCACAGCTTCTCAGGTTGGGGGCCCCTTTGCAAGCACTGCCGCCCCTATACTTACGCCACAGGGTCAACCGATAATATAAAATGTCGAGAGCATTGAACATACAGGCCGTGATAGCCCAGTGGATATGACCTCTGCCTCTGATTCTGGGGGGTGTGGGTTCAAATCCGGTCCGGGGCATGCACCTCCAACTTTTCAGTTGTGTGCATTTTAAGAAATTAAATATCACGTGTCTCAATCGGTGAAGGAAAACATCGTGAGGAAACCTGCATACCAGAGAATTATCTTAATTCTCTGCGTGTGTGAAGTCTGCCAATCCGCATTGGGCCAGTGTGGTGGACTATTGGCCTAACCCCTCTGAGAGGAGACTCGAGCTCAGCAGTGAGCCGAATATGGGTTGATGACGACGACGACTGAACATACTACATTACAATGAAAGCAGTACAGTAAAGCATTCAGAATTACAGAACACTAGCATCCAGTCCCACTCTCAGAGAAGTGGTGCTAATGTGAAATATTGCATGTGGATAGTAACTACTAACTAGCCACAATCATAGTTTACCACCAGATCAGCCCTGAGCTAATTCAAAAAAAAATAAACCTTTACTGACTTGATCTGAGTTGAGAAGTTAGCAGTCTGAGAAAGTATTTTTAAAAAGATTACCAAATCTATGACCAATCATCATCATCAACCCATATTCGGCTCACTGATGAGCACGAGTCTCTCTCCGAATGAGAGGAGTTAGGCCACCACCCTGGCCCAATGTGAATTGGCAGACTTCACACACGTAAAATTAAGAAAATTCTCAGGTATGCAGGTTTCCTCACATTCCTCACAATGTTTTTCCCCTCAAATGCATACAACTGAAAAATTGGAGGTGCATGGCCCAGACCGGATTCGAACCTACGCCCTCCGGAATCAGAGGCACAGGCTATGACAAATATTCTCTCATAAATGAAAAATTTACCAAATCTGTGACCCCTCTATAATATTATATGAAATTATTCTTTCTTAAATGGTTTTAAGTTTTAGAACTTACAATAACACATTCATCATCAGTGAACATGTAATGTCTGCCACATTTATCACCAGTCTCAGGAATAACTGATTGGGTGACAAGTTCATTGTCATTTACCAAAGTTGTTATACTCTGAAAAGGAACACAATATAATATTAGTTAGAGCCCACTTATACACAATATAATATTAGGAACACAATATAATATATATATGATCTGTTGCACATGGATTTCAATAGTAAAAAGCTGGCTGGCTGGCTCGTCCTGAAATTGTTCTCTAGGATTAGGACCACCTAATATTTATATATTTAACTGTCTTTATTCGTGTTCTTCTCAAATAATACAGAAGCGGAAAAGGGGAGTGTTAATCGATTGTCAACCTTAACCCAACACCCATTGGTCACAAGTCCAGGGCTCTGCTCGGAGATTTTATCTCTGCCACACGATGGATATGGCAGCTGCATTGTGGATCCATGGAATGTTAAGATATTCTTAGATACTCTTTATACTGTGTATTCTCAACAAATAAATGAATGCATGAATGATATCTATAGTATATATATACTTGCGTAGTATCAAATATTAGCACCAGCTTCAATTGTGAACAACCAAATATACCAACTAATAAGTGTGAACAACTCCCGATTAAGATATGATTCTGACTGGCGACACTAGGTGTCGGCAGTCAGAATCATATCTTAAATCATATCATATCTTGTTTTAAATAAAACAAGAGACAAAACATCTCTTGTTTTATTTAAAAAAAAATTTTGAATAGCTTCATACAATATATTTTTTACAACCGATCCTGACCTGATACCGGGCCTAATGGCAGATAATAATGGCCTGTTGAAGTTTGCACCAACAATCAATATTTTGAGCATTAGAAAGCATTAACTCTGTCACTGATTTAATTATCAATTAATGATCATGTGTAGCTTTATAATTAATAATTAGTGTGTGTAAGAGAGAGCCAGCGTTTTACAGTTGGTTTTCCCTAGTAGATTAGTATTTTATGTATTTAAAGTGTAAGTATTACTTGGATAAAACTAAATATAAAACCAATGTTCATCAGATTAAGCAAATGGTTATTAAAATTAGGCTCTTTTCAGTATAAAATTAAATACTTTAAAGTATTTTAGCACCTATTAACTATAGAAACTACAAGTAAAGAAACTACATATCAAGCAAAAATATATCTTGTGCTTGCATCAAATGATAAACATATCAAGATTTGAATTGCATAAGATAAATATTTCTAGAATATTATTTATTCCATGTATTCAGAACCTACATCTATGCATAAGTTATTTGGGGGCCAGGGAATAATTGCGGCCCTGTGGTGCAATAATTTAAATAATTCAAAAGTCAATAGCACAAAAGATAATTAAAAAAAAATATATTTTTCTAGATTTTATCAGATTATATATAATATTTTGGCTTGACTGATTTTGATGAAATTTTCGGTTTTGGCAGGTAGAATAGATTATAATCTATTATCCCTAAATTTTGCCCGTTCTACCCCCTAGATAAATTAATTGGGCAAAACTATGTTTTCTGGGTCAAATTATATTAGAATAATACAACAAGGGAAACTGGTATAGACAAAAAATAAATGAGTGTTAGCTTTTCTGAGCTCTACCGAGGTTAAACTCACTGGAAAAGGATTATGTGTGCCTAAGGATAAAAAAGGTATAAAATTCATTATTCATCATTCATTCATTTTAGGGACACTTGGTCCAGAAAACGACCCAGAAGGAATAAAGACTATTAATAAGTATATATAATTATGTATTTCTCAAAGCTTACCTTAATAGTTGTGCTTGGCATATGTTCCTCATATTCCTCTCCAATTTTGTATTTTGTCTCAACTGTTCTTAGTAAGGAAGAATTTTTTATGGTTATATTATCACCATCCACTGTTATTTCCATTAATGGTGATGACATTGCCATCATCTTACGCCCCACATATGGTACACCTATAAACATTTATTTTATGTATTTTCACACCCACTACACAACAAATATTTATAATTTACTTAATAAAATTAAGAAGAAAATTAAAATCTTTATAGAGAACTTTAGCTACATCTATCTACATTATGTGAAATAGAGTTTGACTTGAATTCCTGAATTAGAAATAGAGTATTTTAAGGCAATTGGAGTAATTCAAGAAGATCACAAACTTTCATTTATTTATATGTCTGTTTGATTGCAATAGTCTGAAGAACAGATTTTCATGCATTCTTCTCAGGTAGATTAAGAGCAAACTAATATGCTAAGCTTCATCAATAATTTAAGGTCAAAAGTGATTTCAGCAAGTAAGAAATATGGATGTTCTATAGCTTACTGTTAATAACACTTACCTACTGCAATGAAATAGTCATCAATATCCTCATTTTTGTAGTGTTGATACTTTCCAGCTATTGGTGGCATTATTTTATCTTTTTATTCCAGTCTAAAAATGTAAAATAATACAAAAGAGTTATAAATGCTATGTTAAGAAAATTATAAAAAATCCTGACATTAAAGAACCTTGACGTTTAAAACTTTTAAATTAAATGCACTTTGCTGCCTAGTGTTTAAACTGATAACTTTTATCATACAATTTGCTCACGTACAAAGATTACAAACGATGTAAAAGATGACCGACCGATAATTTATAACAGTTCATAAGCGAAGAGTGATCTAATCAATTACTATTATTTATCATTAGTCTATATATTTTAATTCATTGTTTATTTAACTTATTTGCTGTTTTAGAAATGAATTCCCAGTCACGTCTGAAAATGTAATTGATTCCTGGCACTAGTAGCTCTAACTTTGAATAACATTTGTACCTTGAAAATCAAAAATTGCTGTATATTTATTAGTTTTATTTATTTTTGCAATTTAATTTTTACTGCAACTTTATGTAAAACCACAAACAAGTTAACAACCACAAACGTCAACTCAAATGATGTCACAGATTATTAATGATGTAAAAAAGAGTGTTTAATGTCAACTTGTCAAAACACTCACCACAGATCTACAATCAGTATCATAGACACTGTCAAAGTAGTCTGAACAAGCCTTTAGCAAAAATCACCACCAACGCAAAGAAAGAAGAAGAAATAAATAACAATCATAATAAAGAAGAACCACCATTATTTTATATCTATATCTGTTTATTAGTTAGTCTGTCCTATGTAATGTACCACAGACGACTAAAAATATTGAACACTTTGAACCCATGAACCACATAGATTGCCATTTACAATTTCCTGAGTTCCACACAAGCGAAAACCTTTTTTCTTCCCTCTGACCAAATCAAAACGAAAAAATCTCGTTTGTGGTTTAGTATCACACTTGAGAAAACACAGTTATCTTGAAATCATAAACAGACATTTCAATTTTATTTATATGTATTGATAATTGACGGAATAAAAAGATCTTTGTGTATAAAATATTTCTTGCCGCTTGCTGATTCTGATTCTGACCCATCTGATAGTAATTTAAAAATCACCTATAAACAGAGCAATACACATCGCAGGGCATGCGAAGAGCACGTTCTATTAAATGACGCCTGTATCTATTAACTTGAGATGGATTCATTGGTCATAACATGGGATATCATGATCAGATCCTAGTATCCTGGGACCGAATAAATAATTTCCTTTCTAACAAATAAAGAATAATCAAAATCAGCTGTTTTTAATGGCATTGTAATAGTTACGCACGCAACGCACGTGTACGTGTATAGTCTAGTTTCTCATCATCATCTCCTTTACACCACTTGTGTGGGGTCGGAAATCCCACTTAGGTGGGCTGTGTAGTCTGTTTCTGTTCATAGTAAAACTGTTCTATAAATCGACTGCATAATATCGATTATTATAGTTAATAATAAAACAACATCCATAGCATCATTTACTGTTCATGATTATTGTATAATAGGAACCGGTAGTAGCACAATTAAAAAAAGTGTGTGTCAGCTCCGACGCACGAATGGAGTTTACTCTTTCAGATCGACTGCCTAAATAAATGTATGTTGCCTCACAGCATACACTATGTACGTCTCAATACTGACGCCTGAATAGTGAAAGGTACGCAACCAACGAGCTGCAGGCTCGGTGAAAAGTGCGCAGAATAGGTTGCGAACAAAAAACGTAACTTTACTACTCATGTTTTTTTCATAACGGGGGCTATGAAAAATCGATTATTAAGGAGTAAACTCCACAAAACTCCCTTCTATAGAACCAATTTTCACAAATGGAATATGGTCTATAATTGAATCAGAATACCCGCAATTTAGGAAATTCCCCCAAAACTACGCATTTATTTTAAAGTTCTTGGTGTTACACGTTAAGAAATTAAAAAATAAGATTAAAGTAATAACCCGTTTCTCTATGACTTCGCTCTTTAAATTTTGTAGTCTATAGTTATTGTGTTTATGAATTTCTGACGTGTGTGTGTGATTGTGGGCTAAACTGAATGTTTTGTGAGCGCAAGTGTTTACTGTTTAGTAACTCAACGTATTCATAAAAAAAATTAATACAGTCAAAACGCGAGTGTACATATTATTAATTAAGAGAAAATGAAACAGTGGTAAATAGATAAACATTGGTTTAGTACGCCAACTCCGTAATCGTAAATTATAAATAATTATTTGTAAGTGTTTATTCCATAAATAAAAGGAATTTTGTTCGTGTGATATTAGTGTTGAGTTAATTTTGTTCTGTTAGTGAAATATTGTGAGTACGATGGCTGATAAAGATGACTATTTGACTTCTTATCGGGAGTTCTTCGAGAATTTCGCGGCGACCGTCGACCCCGAGGATCAGTTGCCAGTGAACATAGCGGGCTATACAATAACAGAGGCAGAGTTGCCGGGCGAAGTGTTATATTGGACCACCCAGTATTTGACTGAAAAGTAAGTAACTTTGCATTCATTGCCTCCTTAAAAAAGGTGGTTACCTTTTTCGCAGATCACGGGTTCATGAGGGCTTAGAAGGTCCTGCCACCCTCTGACAAAAGATAAAATTTACTTGACAAAATTACAATTATTTGCTATTACTGATTATTATTAAGGTTGTTTTTAATGTTTGTTATAAATAATACATAGTCCTTAGGGAAGGCAGTGCATTTTTGAATCCACAAAGTGCACCCAATTGTCTTTGTCATATTTTGTTGCTTAGTTAGGTCAAATATTTAGGTCTGTCATCCTTTTAATTTTTTTTATTCCCTACAAGTTAGCCCTTGACTACAATCTCACCTGATGGCAAGTGATGATGCAATCTAAGATGGAAGCGGGTTAACTTGTTAGGAGGAGAAAATCCACACCTCTTTACTTTCTACACAACTAAATTGCTTGGCAGTATGTCTTTTAATGTAGGGTGGTAACTAGCCATGGCCGGAGCCTCTCAGCCAGACCTGGACCAATTAAGAAAACCTCAATCTGCCCAGCCAGTTATTGAACCGAGGAACTCTGTCTTGTAAATTCACCCACTTACCACTGGGCTACGGAGGCCATAATTGTGGCCATTGAGGCTAATTAAGTGGGTATCATTTCCTGTGCCTACTATAGTAAATTCTTCTTTATAAACTTTTAGAGCTTTTAGGTGACTTTTTCATTTCTTAATAATGCAATTGTGTAGTATATATTTCTATGAGGCCTCTTATGAGGCCTGACTGGTGATCAGTCCTACCTAGGGACTATTCTACCCAAATACTCTAATATAAGACACAGGTTCACTTGCTTTGTCACCGGTGTCTTATCAGTGTCCCCCCCCTCCAACCTTCCTGTAGCTTTTGTCAAGCTAACACTATCCCCTGGTAAGATTCGTCTGATCTGCTTCATTTACTGCTAGTGACTCCCATCTTAATAGCATGTACATGGGACGCTTAGCTATAAAGTGATAGCTGGTCTGCTCCTCTGCACAACTTGGACTTGAAGATATGGCTATGAATCTTTTCATTACATTGAGGAGTCTACTGAACAGATTGTGTACTAAGTACAAGTAATAAAAACTATCTTAAAATTGCCAAAAAAAAAATAGGCCAATAAAGCAATGAAACACAATGATTCATGTACCTTGACCCTCAGTTTCACTTTATTTTAACCACTTACTCTACAGTTCTCAAACTTAATTTACAAAATTTTAAGGCAGATTTATATGTATATGTCTGATGTGTCGTGTTGTGGCGCATCAGAACTAAATCTATTTCATACATTTTGTATGTGATGCATCAGAACCCATCACGACATGTCCATTACACATAAGTGTAAATGGTGCCATATAAAATGTATTATATTGATTCTGTACGACATGTCACGATACAACACATCAGACAAATGTAAATCTGGCTTTATCTATACTTCTATACTAATATTATAAAGCTGAAGAGTTTGTTTGTTTGAACATGCTAATCTCAGGAACTACTGGTCTGGTTTGAAAAATTCTTTCAGTGTTAGACAGCCCATTTATCGAGGAAGGCTATAGGCTATATATCATCCCCGTATTTCTACAGGAACGGGAACCGCGCGGCGTCAGCTAGTTATATATAAATGTGAAAGGTTCATGTTCACATTCATCATGAAATCTCAAAAACAGCTTGACCTACAAAGATGAAATGTTGACAGTAGTTAGTTGACATCTGTTAAAAATGGTTATTGTGAATGGTCCGGATTAAGGAGGTTTAAGGGCGGACAAAGTCGCAGGTGTCCACTAGTATTTGTAATACTCTTTATATTTAAAGTACTTTTCAAAGGAACAATGGTTTCTCTCCTGCTGTAGACTGAGGGTTTTGACTTTATAATGTTTAAAACACATTCTACAGTACATATTACCTTTGTTAAGCTAATATTATTTGAATGTTTGAACAAGTGTTGGTGTGTTACAAATAGTCATAGATTTTATTAGATAATAGAATGTCGGGGTCATTAAACTAGGATGTAGTTGGTTTAACCTGTCATATTACAACTACAGTTTGTTTCATGTAGGATGGTGCAGGTGACAGTTTGTTGTACTCTTGAAAGTTTGCCACAATTCAAGGTAATAGTACATATTATTATGAACATCATACAGGCAACTGTGACCTTACTCATGCTATTTGAAAACCACTTTACTGATTGAAATGGGTCAGACAATTTTTAAGCAAGTTTAAAAATTATCTGAATTAGATCTTTTCATCATTATACTTTTGGGGATGATTTTAAATTATTTATGAATGAAAAACTGTTTGTTACTTCTAAATTGTTTAACCTTTGATAGATTTTTGATGGGACATTGATTAAACTTGGAGGAGGACATTTTGGCTTAGTTTTTGCAGAATCCTGTAGGTATAAGATACGCACCATGACAAATCTTGAGATGAGAAAAATATAAATGTCGACCAACAGTGGCTAAGTCGAAAATATTGCATTCTCTTTCAATGCATTGGGCTAGTCCCCGGCATCAAGTTTATTATTAGTATCATAATAGAATTCCATATTGCTAGCCCAGAATCCTAGGATGGGCACAGGTCCATTCTATGGTGGGCGCGGTCCCAAATATACGCCTATACGACTACGTTTCAAAGCTTTGTGTAGTCATACTCGCCGCGCGTCGTAAAAATAACCTTACACATCCCATCCGTCGTACATTAAGTAGAAGCGGAAGTTTCACTTGCGGGAACTTTCGTAATTACGCTAAGCGCCACTTCCTAAATCATGCCGAGAAAGAAACAGTAAATTCTAAACATATTATTTGATAACCCCATTGAGAAACCAATTTTTTTTTTCTTTACAAATTAGCACTTGACTACCACACCTGATGGTAAGTGATGATGCAATCTAAGATAGAAACGGGCTGACTTGTTAGGAGGAGGATGAAAATTTACACCCCTTTCGGTTTCTACAGAACATCATACCGGAACGCTAAATCGCGTGGTACGTCTTTGTCGGTATGATGGTAACTAGCCACAGCCAAAGCCTCCCACCAGCCAAACCACCACTTTTATTGGAAACAAGCCGACGCCCAGCGGTTTTTAGAACGTAAGCCAGGTTAAATTAAAACAATAGACGTATGTACATAAACCTTCATAATTACTAGTATAACTTGTTTTCCTACAGATTTTGTTTAAGGAAAACATTTTTAAATTGTTTAAACGAGGAATCTCTCTAAAAGTATTCGTCACTTCAAGTCATATTTTTTGGATGTTTTCCTACTATTATTCCACTTGTCTCAATACATCCATGATTAAAGAACCTGTCTTGAAAAATCGAAGGTCTAGGTTCGATACCAGCCTATCATATCTCAAACCAGCACATCCTTTTAAGGGAAATGTGAGGAAATGCAAATAGTCGTTGTGTGTACAGCTTGGCAAATTCGTTCGTAACACTCCCGATGGTCCGCGCGGGCCGGGGGGCGTGTAGCGATGAATGAAAAACCCACGATGCACCTCACTTCCCCGCACGCACGATTTCACACCCAATGCAGTCTTTCTTTCTCCCCGTCGCGCGCATATCATAGGAGTGTCATCATTGCCAAGCTATAAATATATTTGTAAAAAAATAAGTAGGTAAGCGATATCCTTTGTTAACGTAGTTGGTACGACAATACTTAATTATGTGTGTGGTCTCGTTAATAATTAATTTAAAGCTATAAAACGCACACTCGGACAAATTCACGTGAGCCGTTTACTCATTTCATTATTGTAGCAAGTAGTTGTAGGTCAAGGATGGGGTTTTAGCCAGGTTATAAGGACAATAAACGATTTAATTACATTAAGGATCACAGCTCATTAGAGCTACCCGGCACCTAGTCAGCACCGCCGCCTCTCGTGTTATTACAGCTTGGCAAGTTCGTTGATGACATTCCCATGATATGCGGGCGACCGGGGAAGGACTGCGTGGGTGTGAAATCGAGCTCGCGGGGCAGAAGGAAGACTGTGCGAGTATGAAGTCGTGCTCGCGGGGCATCGCTACTCCCCTCTCGGCCGGCGCGGACCATCGAGAGTCTTACGAACGATTTTGCCAAGCCATAGTATTCTCTATCTACATTTATTACGTACATCTATTTCGTACCATCGGTGGATTGCCCACAAAAGCGTTAGCTTTTAGCGATGTCTGTTCTGTTGCCTCACTCGCAAGCTGTCAAAAGGCGAGGTGTAAGGTCGGTGCGGAGCTGCTCTAATAAGTTATGAACTTAATTTTTTATGACATCATTAATTACGTTACCAAGCTGTCATCACTCATAACTAGACCGGGTGCTATGAAACGAATTAATTAAAAAAACATTTTTAAGTACGAAATGGAGTTACTCCTAAGTTTCTGCATAGTAATTTTTATATTAAAAGTAAAAAACTTCAGTAGGCATCCCAGTATTCTGTATAGATTTATTTCGGAAAGTGTTAACACTACCCATTGCGCGTGTTGTTCTCCCTGCCCAGCCATAGGTATGAACATACTAGAGCAGCTTTGGTTATTGAAAGACTAGCCGGCGCACCACGGTTTCGCCCGCGTAATTCTCGTGAGAATATAGGTATAAAATATAGTCTATGACACTCACAAATAATTTGTGAGAATAGTGGTAAAAGATTTTTCTAAATCGACTCAATGGATCTAGAGATTACCCCCTATAACACCACAAAAAAATGTGGCTTTCTAGTGGTAAAAGAATTTTCTAAATCGGCTCAATGGATCCAGAGATTACCCCCTACAACACCACAAATAATGTGGTTGTCTAGTGGTAAATGATTTTTCGAAATCGGCTCAATAGATCCAGAGATTACCCCCTACAACACCACAAATAATGTGGTTGTCTAGTGGTAAATGATTTTTCGAAATCGGCTCAATAGATCCAGAGATTACCCCTATAACACCACAAAAAAATGTGGCTTTCTGGTGGTAAAATATTTTTCTAATTGTTCAGTCGATCCAGAAATTACCCCCTGCAACACCTCAAATAATGTGGCTTTTTAGTAGTCTAGCTTCTAGAAAAGATTTTTCTAATCCTCTCTGGATCTACTAAACCGATTTAACCTAAACCTGCAAACCTTACCCCTACAAAACTTTACCACTTCTACAGCATAATTATAAACTAACCACACCCACATAGCCGTTTAAAGCTAATTTGTTAGGTCGTAACAATAATATAACACAATACTTACGTAAATAGTACCTACGATACAATAAAGTTATTTACGTAATCGTTTTCAACTTAACTAGACCGAAAAGATTTTAAGATTGTTTTGTGGAATGTATTTATAATTACTGGCCCTTGCCTTACGTAATACTGTGACAAACAATGGGCAGTAAGTTAAGTCTGTTTAATGACTAGGGCTAAAAGCAAAAGTGCCTACTTTAACGTGTGTAGATACTATCTCAAAGTACGAACTTTGTAGGCAACAGCATAGTCATTACTCTGGCAACAGGGAATATAAGCCACCCCCAAAACATATCTAGTATATTTTGTAGGCTTATTATTTTAGTATCTTGAAATTCTAGATGTAGCAGCCCAGGATAGTGATTTATTTATTTACATATAGAGCCTTTATTGGTTATTTATTTGAGGAAAACCACTAGCGAAGGTATTCAACGGGGATATTTTTCTCCAGTCCAAACTTAAACCTTTGCCCTGTTTAATATTGCCTTCGATGATTAAAATGGTAGTAGGTCATGTTTTGGTCCCCGTAAACCCATATACTCCAATTTATCATATCATTAACTATGCGTATATGAAGATAAATAGAGCTTTTCAATCAAATTGTTTATATTGAACAGTTCGACAACATTTTCGGAGGAAGAGGAAACATGAATCATCCAAATGAGCCTATAAATAAGTAATCATAAACATGAGCAATTTTAGAGGTATTCACTGCACTTAGTGTTACCTATTCCGGTAGAGTCGGCGTAAGTGCGTGTTACGCTACGTTCATTGCATAATATTGATCATTAACTTGGCCTGCCACTACTTGATGTCTTTCATACTGGACTTTCCGAGAGTTGGTAGCTAACTAAGGCTCAAAGTCACTCAGCGGGCGATGGAGCGAGCTATGCTTGGAGTTTCTCTGAGTGATCGAATCAGAAACTAGGAAATCCGCAGACGAACCTAAGTCACTGACATAGCTCAGCGAATCGCGAAGCTGCAGTGTCAATAGGCAGGTCACATAGTTCAAAGAACCGATGGACGTTGAGGTCCCAAGGTGCTGGAATGGCGACCGGTGGTCGACCCCTGGCTGGGTGGACCGAGGATATTAAGCGGGTTGCAGGGAGCCGCTGAATGCTGGCGGCTCGAGACCGTTGAGCTTGGAAGTCCATGCAAGAGGCCTATGTCCAGCAGTGGACGTCTATCGTCTATAATATCATAATGATGAATGATAGATGATACTGGACTAAGAGTCTGTGATAGCCCGAACTTCCTTATTTTAAAAGGAGGTTCCTGATATCTGACGTCACCCGTACGTGGGTTTTTTAACTCAGGATCTCCTGGGCGCTGTATTAGTGCGGGCACCCACGGGGACGCCCATATCTTCTGCTTCTGCCTTCTCATCAGGCGATGCTTCTGTGATCGCCCTAACCCCTAAGGAGCCTACGGCACTTATACGATTGGAAATTCTAACTGATTACACATAGCCAATATCAAAAGGAAAATTCTCATTGCAGGCATGCTTGCAATGTTAATACCTTCATTTAGTATAATGTTATTACATCGTCACGTGAGTCATTGTATAGGTTTTATCTTATCGTGGCGAGTACGTACCTGCCTTTAGCTAAAAGCGCAAAACAATGCCAATAATTTAGATGCACCAAGCGTAATTCAAAACGCTAGCAATGTGAAACGTACTCGTATGACACAAGTGTGAGAAAATATTTTAATCTTTGAAATTATGATATTCATTATAATGATATAGTGGATATTATACAGTAGACGATGATTCCTTTCATGATAGAAGTCCTCCAGACGCGGCAATGTCTTATTGGCGCTCATTGTCATTTGGTAATGGCGGTCTTATTGTCATTTGTGTAAGGCGCTGTCAATTTTAGTTCAGGTTTTAGCCGCGGGACTTCTTTCGTGAAAAGGACTCTAGATGACATTTCTCAGTTGATTTGATGTTTTTTTTTAATAGGTAATCAATAAAGACCATACTTATTAGTGAATAGAGCAGCTGCACCACCCGTAGTTATATGTATAATCATCATCATCATCATCATCATATCCCATCCCATCCACCTGCTAGCTGCTGAGAGAGCGATCCGAAGAAAACAAAGTACCGCGGAAATACCAGGAACTCTGGAAAAAGAAACCTTAGCGAAATGGCAAAAAGAATGGGATATATCGTCTAAAGGTAGATGGACATACCGCCTGATTCCTGATCTAGAACAATGGACGAGCAGAAGGCATGGCCGAATGTCATATCGTCTTACACAGTGCTTTACTGGTGATGGCGTTTTTATGTGCTATCTGGCAGGTATCGGTAAAAGACCAGACGCCACGTGCATGTACTGCGACAATAACGACGATGCGATGCACACCATCTTCGATTGCGTAAAGTGGGAAAGTGACAGGCGAGAAGTGTCTGCAAAGGTGGGAGATATAAGTGTAGATAACGTAGTACCTAAAATGCTGGAATCAGAAAAAAGCTGGAGAATTATTACTAACTTCCTTGAAGACATTATAAGGGAAAAGGAAAAGGAGGAAATGAGAAGGAAAACAACAACAATGACATAAGATATAGGCAAAAGTGTTACCGTGTTTTAGGCCGAAAGGCGGGTACACGGCTAACAGGGTGGCAGGAGGGGTTTTAGCCGGTAAGAGTCCGGCACTACCCTTTAGGGTGTCCATGAGGATTTCCCCTCCTGGATGGAAAAAAAAAAAAAAAATCATCATATCAGCCGATGGACGTCCACTGCAGGACATAGGCCTTTTGTAGGGACTTCCAAACATCACGATACTGAGCCACCTGCATCCAGCGAATCCGTGCGACTCGCAATATGTCGTCAGTCCACCTCGACTAGTCGGCCAACACTGCGCTTACTAGTGCGGGGTCGCCATTCCAGCACTTTGGGACCCCAACTTCCATCGGCTCTTCGAACTATGTGCCCCGCCCATTGCCACTTCAGCTTCGCAACTCGTTGAGCTATGTCGGTGACTTTGGTTCTTCTGCGGATCTCCTCATGTATAATAGAGATAGAATAATTTAATGAAAATCTAATCTCGGTTTTAAATGTTAAACAATAAATAATAAAACTTCTTTCAGTAACAAACAATCACATACAACCAACAGAAACTATGAGATAGAAAAGTTTTCTTAAAAAATCCTTGTCCTGTCAGATAAAGTTTTACATTAAGAACTGGTTGTCGACGTATTTTAACACCCACACGAAAAAAAATGAAGTTTTAATATCACACGATGCACGATCGACCTCCGTTAGGTGTTTAGCTGATGCATTTTATATTTTGTTGGTAGGTGTGATTTGGCAATCAAAATAAATGAGGTTATCAATTTGATACACCTATGGTATTTTAACATCGACGAACGTATGTACTTATATTTTATACTACAGGCGTAGTGTATTATGTAAATTATTTTAATTTTAATTAAAAAAATGTATTAATATTGACTAGTCGACGCCCCGCGGTTTCATCCATGTAGTTCCCGTATCTGTGAGTATACGGAGATAAAGATACGTAATTTATGACATTCACAAATAATGTCTAGTATTAAAAGAATTTTTAATATCGGTTCAGTAGATCTAGAGATTATACCCGACAACACCACAAACTTTACCTCTTTATAATATTAGTATACAAGTATAAATTAGTTTTTTTAAAAAAATATTTATATATTCATGCAAAAGTTATCTAGATTTTTTAACACATTTTACTTTTTTACCGCATGATTGTGGAAATTATTTCGATCATTATACCAATATTATACAGAGAACATATTTGTATTTATATATGTAACAAATAAACTGAAAATAACTGGATAGATTTGAAAAATCTTTCACCAATAAAAACTCACATTATCAAAGAGTAACATAGGCTATATTTTATCCCTGTATATTCCCACGGGAATGGGAAACCGCGGGGTTCTACTAGTATATATACATTTAGATACACGAGTCATTTAGGTACACGCTTTGTTTTATTTTCGTTTCGATGTAAAAAGTTGCACTAAAACAGTTTCTGTGTAGGCTAATTGCATGTAGGTGTTTGAATGAGATTTCGTAATCTCGAGGCTATTGTTATTTAAATATCTAATTGTAGAACGAGAGCGCTATGTTAGTGAATACGTGTAAGAAACGATAGTTTATCGGCCGTATTTATAAACATGGATTAGGATTTAAACCTCAATTTTGTTCAAAGTAAAGTGGACCTAATCATTACTATTTGTAGTTGGTTGGTTTGATGTAGGTACCAGCGTCTCGGAGACGTCAAGTGGTCAGTTCCGGTCTTTATTTTTAACTATCTTTATTTTTTAATTTTTAACAATGTTGTTCATCCTACTAATATTACAAACGCGAAAGTTTGTATGGATGTTTGTTACTTTCGCCGCAACTACTGAATCGATTTGGCTAAATTTTAGAATGGAAGTAGATTTTACTCTGCACATAGGCTACTTTTCATCCCGGAAAATTACAAAGAGCATGGAATAATAATAGGGATGATGACAGTTTTTTAAATTTTAAATTGTATATAAATTAAGAGTATGCTAATAGTAAAGCAATTTTGTAAAAGTAACAGGGTCTCTGCGATCATTACTTTCGGAGTTACAGGATTTAAAGGGTCAGATTTGCGGCGCTGCCGCGGGTCCCTGATAACCGCCCCATACAAAATGGTATGATGTTTATAGTTCATTTATTGAAAAATGACACATTTAATGAATTTTTAATTAAATACGACAAAAGATTTTTAATGGATTTTGAAATTTTATAATCTTATTTATTTTGTAAATATCCAGACTATCTTTGCTTTTTATTTATAAATTAGTTAACATTGACCTGATATACCCGAATTTATCATAAAAATCAATATATTCAAACCTATTCATCATCCCCATTCATTAAACATTGTATAGGGGTGGTATAAGAAAGGGTAGAACAAAGAGCACTTGTTGAGAATACGCACACGCCGCCACCGGTAGTCCGCCTGAGTCCACTGAGACAAGCTTCCATTGGTATGCACTTTATATACTATTACTTCCTGATACCATGATACCCGTTGACTCCTTTGGGTTAAGTTCATTTAAATATGAATTCAATTATAAGAACTAGTGGACGTCCTAGGCTTCGTCCGTGGAAATAGAGTATGCTGTGAAAAAATACAATAATAAAAATCCTGTTGGTACCTACAGCTCTAATCGCACTAGTCATGCTGATGCATCAATTTGAGAGGGAATTCAATCGCGTTATCTCTAGCATTGCTCGTCTTGTCGGCTTACTCAATAATTTGTTTGAATGTATGAGCAAAAGTTAGACAACGTTATTCCATCCAAGGTTGGATACACGACTCATAGCAACGTACCTTCGGCGAAATATTTCTTCCCTAGATCTATATCTAGAAAGACTACACTAAAAATTGAAAAATAAAAAAAAATACACCGATTTCAAAACATAAAACGTACCGACTAAACTAAAAAACAACAAAAAATAGCATCTTATTATGTGCCTGCTGCTTTGCTGTTTATTATGTGCTGATCAATTTGAAGGTGGTGCTAAGCCCGTGTCGTGGTAATTTAAGCTGTTTCTGAAAGAACACTGTCTGAAAAACCTAAATCCATAAAATATCTTTACATTAGCTTAGCACCACCTTCAAATTGATCCGCAGGTAATCAACAGCAAAGCAGGAGGTACGTAATAATAAGATGTTATTTTTCGCTTTTAGTTTAGTCGGTACCTACTATTTATGTTTTTGAAGTCGGTTTAATTTTTTTTATTAAAAATTTCTATACAACTAATATTATAAAGAGGTAAGTTCTGAGTTGAGTTGTAGGGGACTCCTGATTTCTAAACCGATTTTGAAATAGAGCCACGTTATGTGAGTGTCATGGCTATATTTCATCTCCGTATTCCCACGGGAACGGGAACTACGCGGGTGAAACTGCGAAGCGTCTGCTATACTGGTAAATTTCAAAAATGTTGTATAACGCTGACGAAATGTTGACAAAGAAGAATAAAAGTATTGAAATATGAGGTCGTAGGAGTATGAGTGCGCTCATATTATATTACGTACTATATTGCAGATGATATGTACACGGCAAAGTGGATTTGCCGCTTTCATATCCTTATCTGACATAAAATGTCTATCTCTCGCTCTGCAAATATGTGCGCGTGTGTAACTACGAGTACTTGACATCTTTCTGAAAATGGCTTTATAGATCAGGCGCTGTGAGGTATCGTACTAAAGTTATAAACGCGAAAGTTTGTATGTTTTTTGCTCTTTAACGCAACAACTACTTAACAGATCTGGCTGAAATTAATAACGAAGATAGATAATACCCTCGATTAACAAATGGCTACTTTTCGTCCCGTAATAATCCATATTTCCCGCGGGATTTGTGATAAGTGAATTCCACGTCGACGAAATCGCGGGCGTCTGCTAGTTGATATTAAAAATAATCTTATTCAAACATTTTCGATATCTTACCCCTAAAGGGTTAAATTTACTTGTAATCTAAAATCTGCTCTAGTAGGATTTCACCAAATTTAACTGGGCAGGGAGCACAACACGAGCGGAGAAGGGTAGTTTTAATCGGTGTTAAAGGAGCGATTGGCTCTACACTTGTTGGTTTTTTTTTAAAAGCTTAGCTATTAGTGTGATAATGTCCTGATATAATGAATTAAGCAATAAAACTGTTACAATACAAACCTTTTGTTCCCCTCGACATCAAAGAGGGTAGTGTATAACAAAAGAAAACACCAACAAACATCCTGGCTACAAAATCGTAATCTGCATGCTTTTCTGAGTTCAAAACTGTAAAATTGTACCTCGAATTTGGCTCACTCAATACCTCACAGCGCCTGTTCTATAATATGCAATGCGCAAATTGGTTGAGTTTGACTGAATCATAGATAAGATCACAGCGATAGCTTGAAGCCGATGAACCCTGTCTCCGAATGACGTGAATGTTGAATGCAAGTAGGTATTACATTCTAACTGAAACAATGCATTTTAAATCATACGAGTACTCCAAGTAAATTTGACTTTGCAATTGAACATTCTAGGGTTAACATACCCTGAAGATACTTCGGTTTGGGAGTAAAACGGGTGTATATGATCTATGTGTTGCTGCACAAGTATGGTAAAGAAATTCTTCAATAAAACATTTTTAAATTTTTTGAATTACAATCGTCTGGGCAATGTAACCTACGTTTACTAATATTTTGAAGATAAAACATTGCAATGAATCTAAGATCAGCAAAGGTTTGGACAAAGTTGAAGGCCTATGCTGAAAATAATGATATAGAAAATGAAATTTTGTACGGAGAGAACCCAACGTTTTTTAAGAATTTTCAGCCAAGATAGAATAGAGTTTATCCATCATTCTTTTTTATTCATTCGTCTTGAGTCAGCTGGATATAAGTGGCTCCAGATCGTGAAATCCATAAAACAGGCCTACGCCCAACAGTGGACGTACACCTACTGATAATGATGGTGATGCACAGAATGACTAGAATTTCGTAATCTATACTAATATTATAAAGAGGTAAAGTTTGTGGTGATGTAGGGGTGTAATCTCTAGATCTACTGAAATTATATTGAAAATTCTCTTACCACTAGAAAGCCACGTTCTTTGTGAGTGTTATAGGCTGTATTTTATACTAGCTGACGCGACCCGAGTGGTTCCCGTTCCCATAGGAATAAGGAAATAAGCTTATAGCCTTCCTCGATAAATGGACTATCTAACACTGAGATAATTTTTCAAATCGAACCAGTAGTTCCTGAGAGTAGCGTTGAATCAAACAAACAAACTCTTCAGCATTATAAAATGTATAGATTCTTACGGGAACAGGAACTACGCGGGTGAAACCGTGGGGCATTAGCTAGTACACTAATTATATTTGAGCATCACCTATTTTTGTCAAGGGAAACTTCTTCTCGTGCGAATCCGTCCGCGGTATTTTATCACCGCCTTTTTTTATTCGTGACGTCATTCATTATTCATTGGCGTAGTGTAGTGGAAATAGTTTTATGTCCAATGCACAAATTGGCAAGTGCGATGCGTGGGACGTTTAGATGGAACGATATCGTCGAGTCAATGGACGCTCGTATGTCCTCTACAGTCATCAAATTCTGTGGAACGAGAGACTGCGACAGCTAGACATACTTCATTTTATATTTATTTATTTACGCTTATTTGTACAGCACATTAAAGAAATACAATACATAGAACAGATATATGCAAAATAAGTAATAAATAAAAGGCGGGCTTATCTCTTAGTAGCGATCTCTTATGCTAGCCACTCACCATCCGATAAACCTACTCGTACATGCAAGTAGCGCTAACGGCTTGACATCCGATAAAACTGATTGTGTGTTGGCGCCATATCGCGACCAACACACGATCAGTTTTATCGGATTTTTTCAGTTTTAGCGCTACAGGCTACAGGCATGTGAGCTTATGGTCTAGTTGTACCCTCAAAGTTATTAATTTCCTTTTTCGTGGACATACGCGTAATATTTGCTTTAAAGGCAACTTTTATTAGAATATTATCCAAGTTTTTCGCGATATATATAACCTTTAATAATATTTGTTTACAAAGTTATTTATCTTTTTCTAATAGTTAAAAGCCACCTAAAGATGGAAGTTACTGTCTATCCTTTAAAAGAAAGAAAGAAAATAAATTTATTCAAATCTAAAAGTTACAGCCAGTCATTAAGTACCCTTCTATTATGACAGTATGTCTACAGTTTACTCTGATATGTCTGTCTGTAACCCTTAAAAAGAAAGGGTGTACAGCTCAGCATATGCCGTGCAATAAAATACGTATAAGTACGTCAACAGATTTTATTATCTAGTGACTGACTCTATGTGCTGGCAACAGATCAATTCGATGCACGTTGAATGATCTCATGGGACACTCATTTTACATATCATTAAAGCGTCCATAGAGCAACACCATAAATGTTGCCAGGATGGTTCAGTCGGTGAATCGCCGTGGTATCATTAGACTTGGTAGAGCCCGGACACGGATGACTAGGGTTGCCAAAATTACTTCAGCAAATTATGTTTCCAAAAACTTGCACTTCTCAAAAGTACAATATTTTATTACATGTAAAAAATACGAGTATAGTATATTTCATTACCAATTTGAAAAAAAAATATATTTTTTGACATTGACTTTGCATTCAATAAGTAGTTTTAAAAACGTTCTGCATTCTGATACAGGTCTAGTACTTTCTAGAGGTCCTTATCAAAAATTTCAACTTAATTCCGATTTCAGTGGTAAAGAATTAAAGATATACCTAGTATTTTTTTGAGTACGCAGACCGTACAGTAATCTGTACAGTCATGTAATACTGGTTAAAGGTACAGTACGGTTGCCAACCCTAGGGTGTGACTGACCTTTTTATGTATCGTACAGACAGACGTACGCGTCCGCATTTCATTTTGTTACTGCATCTAACGGTCTACATTTGGGGAACGGGGAAACTGACACATGTTCCGGTCCAAACAAGTGCTGTTCACGGGCAGTTTTTTTGTTACGAATCAATTGCTTTGATGTTCAGTAGTGCTAACATAAGACCCACGAATTTCGTGTAGATAAACAGACAAATTTCAACCAATGGCGGTGCAACCGGAAATACCTCTGTTTCTTTCGTTGCGTTGAACGAAAGGGATGAGACTGGATCCGCTGCCATTAGACGACTTTTTTGTCTATTTTTTCTTCACTTGGCCGCATGTCAGCACTACAGTAAGATACGCCGGCATGTCTCGAGACGAGAAAAAGACCAACGTCGACCAATAGCAGCCGGATATGTCGCTTTCTTTCATTTCATTGGGGCGAAAGAGACGGAGCGGACTGTAAACTCTCCGCCGCAAACCGGTCGACAATATGTCTTTGTCTCTTCACGAGATGTCGTCGACGCATGATGGGCCTACTGAATAGTATGATTGATTACTATTCATCTGGTAGGTAAAGATAAGATCTTAAAAGTGCCGTGACCTCTTGAGTTCAATGACATTTTATCATTTTGTGAAATGAAGCAAAAAACGTTTGATTTTAACATATTACAAAATTGATAACCTCTGCGGTGCAGTTATTAATGCACAGCGCAGTTAATGCCTTGCTTGACACAAGAGGTCCAGGGTTCGACTCCCAATTTTGAATAGATGATTTATATTTTGTTAAAGCTATTACAAAACTGATAACCTCTCCGGTGCAGTTGTTTATGCACAGCACAGTTAATGCCTTGCTTTAGAAACAAGAGGTCCAGGGTTCGACTCCGAATTTTGGATAGAGGATTTATATTTTGTTAAAGCTTTGGTCGCTACTAGTGTCGCATACACTAATCGGAGTATAATATTTGGAAAATACAACTTTTTTTAATTGTCGCAAAAAATGCATCGTCACCATTCGTCGCTAAATATCAGATAACATTGTTTAGGTAATATTTTTGGGATACTTTGTGTGAATCGTGATTCGTGACTAAATATTGAAACATTTTTTATAACTAGTAATAATTAACCGACCAAGCAGAAAGCCAACTTGATGATAAATGGTAAACTAATGAACAGAGCTACACTTCACAAGGCAATCAATACGTTCTTCTCGTACCAAATGCAGCCCTGTAGCCATTAACCTGATGTGTATACCTTGGCAAGTTCGTTGATAACACTCTCATGATATGCGGGCGACGGGGAGGGAAGGACTGCGCGGGTGTGAAGTCGTGCGCGCGGGGCAGTGCTGGGTGCATCAGTTGTGAGTTTAT
Source organism: Bicyclus anynana (assembly GCF_947172395.1). Taxonomy (NCBI): domain Eukaryota; kingdom Metazoa; phylum Arthropoda; class Insecta; order Lepidoptera; family Nymphalidae; genus Bicyclus; species Bicyclus anynana. The sequence continues at coordinate 14,533,774 of NC_069087.1, forward strand.
CTGTCTTCGCTACCCGTCTCCCGGCCCCCGCGAACCATCGGGAGTGTGACAAACGAATTGGCCAAGCTGCATAGATGATAAACCTTTATTTGCCTGTACACTGGCATACATGACCTTCAGAACAGAACATTGCAATACTGCTATGCGACAGAAAAAAGCACCTCTGCTCGGGCGAGAACTGTCCCAAAAATATACTATTACTAAACTAAAAACCTCAATAGCTCAACGGTAAAGCGGCCAGACTCTTCAATTCTTCACCGAGGGGTGATGGTTCGATCCCCGACCGCTGGACTGTAGGCACACTCCTTTTTTTTTATCTACAAATTATCCCATGACTATAATCTCACCTGATGGTAACTGATGTTGCAATCTAAGATGATGGCGGTACGTCTTTGCCGGCAGGGTGGTAACTAGCCACGGTCGAAGCCTCCCAGACCTGGGCCAATTAAGAAAACCTCAATCGGCCCAGCCGGGGATCGAATCCAGGACCTCCGTCTTGTAAATCCACAGCGCACACCACTGCGCGACGGAGACTGAATATATGGGGAATGGGAATATTGGTCATATTCAAAGTATATGGCCAATATTCTTTTTTCTATTTATAAAAAAAAAACAACAACATTAAAGACTTGACTGGTGCATATTTTCAAAGACTCTTTAAGATAAGACTCTTTGTGGATAAGTAATTCAGAAAGTTCAATTATAAAAGCTACTAAGCTTAAACCACGTTTAAAATTAATTAAAAAGGCTCTATTGCCCATCTTAAGCTTTATGCCGGGTAGCGTGCATTAGGTTATCGAACTATCCTAGTGTTCCGAGGTAATTGCTATGTTAGTCATGTTTTAAGTACAGGTTATATGAACTTTTCCCTTTTATTAGCTTCCTACGGTTAAACCCACATCGATTCGTATGGTACCAAACGTATAATATTGAACAACTATTTTCCTGTGACATTTTCCTGCAAGTTTTATTGTAAAAAAACCAAAATTTACTATTTAACAAAGCATATATTTAAAAACAGCAGGCGTTACTTTGCAGAAATTCATTATAAAAGGTGACTATTTTTCTTTGTTACTATCTGCGATAAACTGACAAATCCAAACAACAATGTGACTCCTAGAAAATCCTTTACGCACGTTTCAACCGTAGCATTCTCAGGAGATGACTATATCTATAACATGATAGCTTGGGTTTGTTAGTTTTTCGCAGATAATAGCAAAATAAATATATAATCAATTAGTCACTATTAACAAAGCCTATAAATTTTTTTGTCGTATATTATCCTGCATTCGCACGAGACCTTTTTTAACCAACGTTAAAAAGCGTTCAAATACAACGAATACATTCCCAAGTATATGTTCACACGACAGCGTTTTTAAAACATGACACTTTTATCGAGCAGAGTTGCATTTTCAATTTTGAGCGTTGGAAATAGACCTGGATTTTCATCCTCCTCCTAACACGTTAGCCCGCTTCCATCTTAGCATCAGGTGAGATTGTAGTCAAGGGCTAAGTTGTAAATAATTAAAAAAAAATCATTTAACTTGCTATATTTGAACGCTTTTTTAATGTCCGTTAAAAAACTCTCGTGCGAATGAGGGCTTAAGCTTAACATTGTGTTAATTTGTTTTCAGAGAATGTCCCCTCACACTGATGACCCATTTGCAGAGGATAATACTTGACGAGGTGCGGATCGCAGCCAAAAAACATCCCAACGAATTCGGTTACAACTCCGATGAATCAGGTAAGCCATTTAAAACGCATATAATTAGAAATGAAAAATCGCTGACTCAAGATCTTTTTCCTTCCTCAAATTCATAAATTGAAACCACTGTTCAAACCAAGGTCTAGGTGAAGCACTATATCTGAGTTTTTTTTTGTTACAAGTTAGTCCTTGACTACAATCTCACCTGATGGTAAGTGATGATGCAATCTAAGATGAAAGCGAGCTAACTTTTTAGGAGGAGGATCAAAATCCACACCCCTTTCGGTTTCTACACGGCATCGTACCGGAACGCTAAATCGCTGGGCGGTACGTCTTTGTCGGTAGGGTGGTAATTAGCCACGACTGAAGCCTTACACCAGCCAGACCTGGACCAATTAAGAAAATCTCAATCGGTCCAGCCGAGGATCGAACCCAGGACCTCCGACTTGTAAATCCACCGCGTACACCACTGCGCCACGGAGGCAGTCAAAATAGTGAAAATATAGCTCGGGCCTTTGTTAATAAACAAAATTCATTGAATTCAATTATTTAATCTATGTTTTGATATGTGTATCTACATATTTTCATCTACATATTGTCTATGATAAGATTTCAATAACGCGTTAAATTAAATATACCTACCCAGTTATCCTATAATTAAAAAAAAATCTGCCTATATAAGATCCTCATAGTACCGGACAAAATGTCTTGATGTTTGGAGTACAAATAGCAAATAACAAAAACCCCATCCATATCAGTAGTTTTTGAAAATTGCGGACTTTCACCGGAACTTCCTTTTAATAAAGGAAGGTTAATTCGGTTAAAAAAAGGATCTTTTAGATATTAAACATTGTAAAAGGTGCCCAAGTTTTAATCTCGTTTCACCATAATCCACTGATGGCTGTATAAAGTGCCAAGTTTTACGTCGGTACGCGTGTCTTAAAAGTATCTTGCTGGTCTTATAAAAGCAGTAACTTTGTCGTAATGGACCCCAAAAGCTAGACAGATCGATACAAGATCGTACATAAATTAGATGTGTCACAATATTTATTCGTGTGCCGTTTTCGGATGCTGAAAAAGAATAAAATGGCTGCGTCGCGGCGGTGTTGTTCAAGGGCAAATAAATTGTTGTACATTATTATGTTTGATCTTAGGCCGGCTCCAGACTTATGTCATCATCATCATTACCCATATTCGGCTCAAGTCTCCTCTCAGAATGAGAGGGGTTAGGCCAATAGTCCACCACGCTGGCCCAATGCGGATTGGGCAGACTTAACACACGCAGAGAATAAAGAAAATCCTCTGATGTGCAGGTTTCCTCACGATGTTTTCCTTCAACGTTTGAGACACGTGATATTTAATTTCTCAATATGCACACAACTGAAAAGTTGGAGGTGCATGCCCCGGACCGGATTCGAACCCACACTGTCCAGAATCGGAGACAGAGGTCATATCCTTTGGGCTATCATGGCTCTCTAGACTTATGTAATGTATAAGATCTTGTAATGAATTGTATACATCTGAAGTAAAGTCAGCTTTCTGGGTATTTGCTTTAAGCTTCTTAATGAGACCGTAGCAGCTTTGGGGCTTAAGTGAGAGGAGAAGCTCTGTCAGAGTCGTTCTTGAAAGTTAGAAGAAAGTGAGGGGACGCATAGTCCATTCATCTTTGTGAGATCTATTAGAGGGACGTTGGGATCGATGAGGTTCGTGGGTGAATCATATCATTCAAGACGGCCCTATCACTGTGGTTGGAATTAACGTCAGTATGAAATCGGGTATCTCACCAGCTAGATAAATAAGTTAACAAAGGTATTAATTTGTCCATGCATAGGTGTAGTGGCTTAAGTACCGTTCGTACCCCTGTAAATAATACGAGCTCCTACCGAGACTAGGGGATGAACTGTAGGGTATTGGGTATACACACGCGCCTTCATTCAACAAACTATTATGACTATCAGTTGAACAACCTTTTGTTGTTGATAGCTGTACCAACAGATATTACTTAATCATCATACATAACCCATATTCGGCTCGCTGTTGAGCACGAGTCTCCTCTCATAATGAGAGGGGCTAGGCTATAAATAGTTCACCACGCTGGCCCAATGCGGACTTCACACACGTAGAGAATTAAGAAAATTCGTAAGTATTGAGGTTTCCTCACGATGTTTTTCCTTCACCGTTTGAGATACGTGATATTTAATTCCCTAAATCAAGTGATTTCACACAGTTAGGTATTAATATATTGTATCCGATTAAAATTAGCACAGATTGTGAGATTGATACTGTGCCCGGAAACTATTCCATAGCCGAAAAAACAATGCTCATTGAACGTACACGGAAATGATATCATAACGTTATCATTATCGCATAATCTAACGAGTTACATCACGGTGCCGGCCGTTACAAATATTGGGACGCGTGCATGCATTAAGTCGGTTATGAATAATGATGAGGACAAATTAGGGTTGGAAACTCAACGTACCTAACGCCGGCTACAGACGGTCAACACTCTGCAGAGAGCGTAAATATCGAAATACGGTTATCGATGTGATATGTAAGTACGTGCCCAATAACGTGCGCTGAAGACGGCGTGGTATACTTGATCGTCTGTGGCCGGCGTAAATTGGCACATCAGCCCACAACTCGACACATGTTGACATGTGCTTACATTAAATATGCGTAGGTGTATAATCTGGTCTTAAATGGGGCTTGACCTGTCGTATGCGGTGTTTGTATGCCTTATACGACGTTTTTACAAATCTAAGCCAAATTATTTAATCTTAAAGTGCAGGTTATTCAACCTATACCTACTCCAAAACAGTTTGTACTGAATGAATCTCTAATAGTATCTCTGGGTGTTCTTTGAAGGTTGGGTTGTACCTAGCCTTTGCCCGAAGGCTATCAAACCAGATAGAAAGTAAATTCCTAAATTGCGAATTAAACGCAAAACGTTTTGATTGTAAAGCTTATGTATTTTTATTCGCTGTTTAGTATCTTATCCTATAGTTAACCATAGACCTCATATGTAACTTTTCATTAATTGAAAAAATCAATATATGACTAGAAGGCCAGTTGCGGTCTCTTTCATTAAGTATTTAAGGATTGCTCGGTCTTGCATTGACGTCATGAAAAGACTTGTTGAAATATACGAGCTCACAATTTGCGGATTGATTTGCATCGCGCGTCCCATAGTGTGACGATATTTTATTATTTTGCTAGACAAACTTAAGTTTTACAGACTATTCAGAAGCCCTAGCATGCGACTAACGACATAATTCGTGAACAGAAATAGACAAATGTCGACCAATGGCGGCGAAGTTGTCGCAGTAATTTTCGTCACAACGCAATGAGGAAGCGATATTTCGAGTACGCCGCTATTGGTTGTCATTTGTCTATTGCTCTTCGAAATATGTCGTTGGTCGCATGTTAAGTCTACTGGAAAAATCTGTTGTAGAATGAGAGACTGCGTTATGCGACCTTCCTTGTTGTAAATGCTGAAAGTTTGTCCGCCCATGCTCCTACCATAAACAAGTACAAGTGGTTTCCAGAACCTCAGCCTGCTGAGCTGGAGATGAGCTGGCTATCAATGAATTCTGAGCATCGCATCGCAATACATGCGTATTAGGATGCGATGCATCATATGCATTTTCTGTATCTCTACTGTCAGTGGCGTGCATAAATAAGGCCATCAAGGTATGCACTAGTAAGACACATTAATCATAAGTACTGGGAAAAACTGCGTTTGATGTGTATTAAAAAAAATTTCGGAAGGTATGCAGTGCGTGATTGCATGTACGAAGTGCCCGCCACTGTCTGCGATATCTAAAGAAAATGTGTATTTCAGTCTTGCCCAAATTTTAAATGAAAATAGATGCGTTTAACCTTGATTCATTTAATTATCACCCTATTTTAAGGGTGGTTAATATGTGTCCAGGTCTCCCTCCTTAAAAGGGAGAGGATATGCAGCTTAGACCCACCAGGTTGATCCAATGCGGATAGGTGGGCTAACCTTTATTACTGCAATTTTTGAACGCTCTGTCCATCCAGTACACTACCTGTTGGATGTGTACAAAAAATTAAACAAATAAAGTTTATTTCGGGTTTCATAATTTATACTTACTAACAAAAGCAAAATTTACATACGTAATTGCGTGTGTCCTCGTAAGTACCCAGTCAGGTTTAAGTGCAGTCTAAAATAAACAAATGACACGCGACTGGAAGCCCCCATTCGCATGTATTATCTAAGCAGGTCATAAAGGAGTGCCGAGCGTATTATAATATGTAAACTAGCGGACGCTCGCGACCCTCGTACGCGAGAAAATCGGTGTAGAGTTTCATAGTACGAATATGTGACCATTTTTTTAGAAGGTAGAATGGGTATAGTAATGCTAGCCACCCACGGATCGATAAACCCACATGCATGCAGGGCAGCTGGAATGACAACACAACACACGATGAGTTTTACCAGACGTCAAGCTGGTAGCGATGCAGGTTTGTGGGTAGGTATATCGGACCATGGATGGCTACCAGCTTTAGTTATCCTTTAAAGATAGATATTTGCCTTCGCGGTCTTTTTTGTATATCTACATAAATAATAACTAATCCACCATGCATTGTTTTGTTTTATTTCAAAAATTAGGCGAAGATTAGGCAGTAGTGGCTTATGAGTAAGAAACTTTACTTGCAGCTTGACTTTATCCGACACTTCCAACAATCGTCAAAACACGATACATTGACAAATTGTAAACCTAGACCTACCTTATAAATCAAAAAACTTTTTCTGAAATCCGTATGAAAATCCGTTTAGTATTATTTATATTTATTTATATAACGAAGAGACAGACAGAGGCGGTGTAGGAGTTGTTTTATAATATGTGTGTAGTATACAGAGAGATGCTCTTTACTATGCATTTATAATGTCGGTTTTAGCAACAATTTCGAAAGTAACCACATTCTACACTCTTTTATAACGAGTTAATTGTTACCTATTGTTGTATAACAACGCATTAGAACATGCTTGAAATATCTATGTGTACGTAACGATACGGTACATGTGAGATAAATTTGAATTTCAAAAGAGAACTATCCGAAAATAATACATTACTGTCGAGGCAGGAAATGAAGCAATTCACGGCCGAGTAATTATGGCGGACGATTAGTTGATTCCTTCTGAAATTATTTACAAAGGATCAAACGCTAGCCGAATAGTTTTGTCTATAACTGGCATTGTCCTCTTACAACTAAAGGACGCACAATCATGTAGAAAATTTCACTTATAAACTGGCCAATTCTGCTTTGACAGTTTAAGAATTATTGGTAAAGAATATTATTATACCTAAAGTCCTTTAAATATAGTCCAATATTCAATAAAATCCCAAATTCACAGCAAATTCAACCTTAAGGATTGAGTTTAAGGTTGAATTTGCAAATGTGACTACTTGAATTGAGTGCCAAGAAGTTGTGTTTGGCACTCATTGAGTGGGGACGTTTTTTTGGTCGCTGATTGTGCATCCACTTTTTAATAGGAGATCGATGATAACTGGACGTTAATTACAATTTCTATTGTTTGATTCACAAATTTCATCTAAGAGGTAATTTTAAAATTGTCTAAGTTACATATGTTGTCTTACAATGTGACTCTATTATTTAGCTGAATTTTGATTGGAGGCTCTAATTTCAGGAACTCAAAATTTTGTTCCGTGTGGGATAGGTGACGTTGTCGTATAGATTCGTCAGTCTTTCACGGGTTAAAGCAAAGTTTCTTAATTAGAAGCCTATTCTTTTTAATAGAGAAGGATTTCAGTCTGTCTTGAAAGTTACATTGAATCAATTGTAATAGTTCAGTTGTGACTGGCACAATAGAAATATGAGATGCATCACTTTCAATTGATCGTATTGCGTTATTACCGTTTGAAAGGAACGCTTGACCGCTGAAGGTGAAGCCAATATCTGACATTAAAATATTCACAAGTTTACCTATTGAAATTTTTGTATGCATTTTCTATTGTGTAAAATGTCAAGGGCTCGATTTAGGATTTAGTCACAGTTATTAGTGTTACCACAAACGACAAACCAGTACTGGAATTTTGCGTCAAATGACAGTAGAATAGAGACTAGGATAGAGTAAATTACATCCTTTTTTAGGAGTTCTTGATTGTTACTCCTAAATTGTATTTGTTTTTTACGAAATTTTGAAATTTACTTATAGTGTCATGACTATAGTTTGGCAAGTTCATTGATAACACTCCCATGATATGCGGGCGACAGGGGGAAAGACTGCACGTGAAGTGACGTGCATCAGTCGTGGGTTTTTCATTCATCGCTACACACCCCCCCGGCCCGCACGGAACATCGGGAGTGTTACGAACGAAGTTACCAAGCTATAGCTAGATCATAATGTGAGCCGTGTCCTCGATTCGCCTGGGGCTGTCCTGAATAATTTATGTATGTTTGCAATAGAATTACCCGCAGTCTGTTAACCTTGTATTTTGTATCCCAGTTTGTCAGCCAAAGGTACTAAGAAATGTAACCGCCTTATCTATTCTATTCTATTGCACACAGACGGACACACATACACACATAGCCAGTCCTAGATTGGTCTATAAGCTATTTAAGCAATTGCTTAATGCGTCTCGTCTAGGGGGGCAACAGAGATGATCGATAAAAGAAATTTAAATCCCTTCGAAAAGTTCAAAAATTCATGTTGTGCGAAATCCATCCAGCATGGGATAAGTGTCGGAGGAACAAAAGATACATATTGTACCTACGACACATAAGTATTTTTTAATTGATTGTTTGTAACTACAATACTTTAGAGCCAAAGGGGGCCCACAGGGGAAGACTGCTTTGGGCATCAAGTTACCTGAATACCATACTGCTCCGTTGTTGCACTGCACCATCATCAGATATTAATGTCAAGGGATCGATGGCTTAACGTACGGTTCGATGTTCGGAGGTGCGACACCACTAACTTACCAACGGGCTACTTAGAAAAAATCCCAATATTTCGTAGCTGTAATCAATCGGATCGTCGCAATCGGAAGTAGCATCGACACGTCGTGTGGTTTTAGATAGAGTCGACTCTCTATCTACAAACGCTAATGCTTCGAAACCTAAAAAATTCCATTCCTATACATTTTTTGTTCACTTTTCGGAGCGTTTGCAATCGACTTGCAACATGGCTACAGGCCTGGCCACCACTAGAATAATGAAGTAGGTTGGTTTGTTACACGATATTTATTATTTTATTTTCTATTTTCAGAGTACATAGCCCTCCGACTGATGCAAGCAGTGACAGCACGAGTCAACGACGTGTGCTTGCGGTACCTTGACAACGCCCGGCTGGACTCTCTGCCGCCGCCGCCACCGCAATCGTTCAAAGAGTTCAAGACATTCTCCTCGGCCACAAAAAACTCGCGGAGAGCAATGGAAGACAGGCACGTCGAGATCGGCAACTTGGAAGCACTGTTTGGAATCGAGGTTAGTATGTGGAGGATATCCCTACGCCAACACATCAGAATTGAGCCAAGTTAGTCTCGCTAAAACTCGAGAACGACTAACGGATTTATCTTATCTTGGTCTTGAAATGTTCGTGGAGTTATAGGGAAAGTTCAAAAGGTAAGAAAAAAATAGAATAATTGCCGGCAAAACCATAAAAACAACCCTTTTCTATTTCCCATACAAACGTTTAAAAGTCAAGAGGTAAGGGTAGGCTAGGGTAGGGGTAGGGAGGGGTAGGGAAGGGGTAGAGTAGGGATAGGAAAGAAGCGCACATAAGTCGAAGCGAATGCTTGACCGGGTCCGTAGGTAATAAAAAAGAGCGTAAATTTCTCAGACGAGACGAGAAACGAGATTATGTGGTTGGTCGCATGTTAGTGCCCCTGATGGGAAGCGAACTTAGGATTCTTCCAACTACGTTAGAAAGATTCTTACCATATCCTAGTACTCTGCCGCTTTAGCAAAAATAGGGAAACAGACCAGGCAGTACCGAGTACCGAGCATTTTTGAGTTAAGTTGGGGCAAAGGGTAAAAGCAATGGGATACGCCCATAACCTACCTGCCCTAGATTATCCTCCGCCCGTCGATCTGAGAACGGAGGTTGGAGTTGTATATTATACTACTGGACACACCTTAAAAAACCGCTAACGGTAGAAATAATCCCGGTTTTGTACAATTATACAACCTTTGAACTTTCAACTTAAGATGAGAATATTTCACTTACGTAATTAGCTAACCTAACAACATCCTAATCACGGACTGAATAAAGTAAAGTATTATAGTGGTATTACATGGATCTCACAACTTTTTACGACAGAACAACTTGCGAGAATTAGTATATTTTACAAGTATTGTTATAAAAATACCTATTTTTAGATTTAATGTCTAGGAAAAGACTTGGAAGTTATTTTTGTCTTATCAAGGTCTATTATTACCTACATTTGACATTGAATTATTGGCCGGACTTTGATTTTTTTATAATCCTCATATTATGATACTTATTTTTTATTTCATTATCATAGTTCGAGATTCCTAAAGGTTTTTAAAGTAAGCAATTAGGAAAGCCACACATATTTTGTTCATTCTTTTTCTTGCAAAAAATGACTCACCTCTATATGTGGTAGAATCGTTTAGTCATACATTATATACTAGTGACTAATTGGAGATTTCTGTCTAGTAGATAGTTAGGCGTATCTTTGCGCACTTAGTTTAACATAATAAAGCCTATATAATGTAAGTTTGGTAATTAGCATCTCTGATAAAGAAGTTGATAACTGATATAACGTATACCAACATTCACAACAGCCTCAAACACAATATTAAAATTTCTATAAGATTACTCATAATTGAGTTGTATTGTAATTCAACAAACAGTTGTAAAATTTGAAAAGTAGTTGCGCCGCGCCATCTATTGACGGCGGTGGTAATAAACTTTGCAAATGCGGCGGCATTTTAGCCTTGCTTTTTTGTATCTTTATTCATATAATCCAATAGATGGTGTTTTTATAAAGAGGTAAAGATATTTTGTGACTTTTTAAGGGTAGTTTCTAGTTCTAATGAACTAATTTTGGTAGAAATAGAGTGTCAAAGGCTATTTTCTATTCAATTCAATCCCCATATTTCCATTGAAACGGGATGCTATGCGGGTAAAACCGTGGGGTGTCTACAAGTTCTATAATATTAGGCCAACCACAGTAAACCATTGAGGCTTATACATTTATTTCCATCATCACCATCAGGTTCTTTTTTTAAATGATTTTGGCACAGGAAACTTTCAATCACTTGTCTAAAAAAATATTCATCATCATCATCATCACTATCAACCCATATTCGGCTCAATGTTAAACTCGAGTCTCCTCTTAAAATGAGTGGGGTTAAGCCAAATAGCCCCTCACGCCCAATGCGGATTGGCAAACTTTACAGAAAATTAGAAAAAAAGGTATGCACGAAAAAAAATACTTATGTTTTTTTATTTTTTTATGAAATACTTTTTTTCAATTGTTACAGACGACAGAACCCACCAGTTTCTACGCGGTGTACGACGGCCATGCGGGGTCCGCGGCGGCGACATACTGCGCCGCGCACCTCCACCAGTACCTAGTAGAGAGCCCCCACTTCACCAGAGACCTGCGACTGGCGACGCATGACGCCTATTTGAGGACCGACGCTGAGTTTATTAGGAAAAGTAATCAAAAGGTAAACATTTTGTTTACTTCATTAGTTTTAGCAATTGTATAACAGAATATATATATAAGCGGGGTCCACGGCGGTGACTTACTGTGCTGTATGTTTTCATCATCATCTAGTCGAGAGCTCCCACTTTAGCATAGACCTGTAGCTGGCTACTGACGACGCCTATTTGAGAATTGATGGTGAGTTTACTTGGAAAATATTGGTTTTAATATGCACTTACATAATTTCTTTGTAATAGAGCATAACTGTTACTCTAGAGAGTTTTCTTGTATGGATTTTGACGTACACCTTGATTTAATTTGTATGATAGAGGGAGATTTACTTTATAAGTTACGACATTATGCACAGTTTATACTAGATTTTTAATTTTAATTTATTATGTTATACTGTACTTGAAAAATAATGTTGTAAATGTTTAGAGAGCATCAGGCGGCAGCACTGCGGTGTCGGTGGCGGTGCGCGGGCGGCGGCTGGTGGCGGCCTGGGCGGGCGATTCGCTGGCGCTGCTCGCCAAGCGCATGCGGCTCATGCAGCTCGTCAACCCGCACAAACCGGACCGACCCGTGAGTGGCAGCATCAGCTTCATTATGTAGAGAGCATCAGGCGCTGCCGGTGGCGGTGGCGGCCTGGGCGGGCGACTCGCTGGCGCTGCTCGCCAAGCGCATGCGGCTCATGCAGCTCGTCAACCCGCACAAACCGGACCGACCCGTGAGTGGCAGCATCAGCTTCATTATGTAGAGAGCATCAGGCGCTGCCGGTGGCGGTGGCGGCCTGGGCGGGCGACTCGCTGGCGCTGCTCGCCAAGCGCATGCGGCTCATGCAGCTCGTCAACCCGCACAAACCGGACCGACCCGTGAGTGGCAGCATCAGCTTCATTATGTAGAGAGCATCAGGCGCTGTCGGTGGCGGTGGCGGCCTGGGCGGGCGACTCGCTGGCGCTGCTCGCCAAGCGCATGCGGCTCATGCAGCTCGTCAACCCGCACAAACCGGACCGACCCGTGAGTGGCAGCATCAGCTTCATTATGTAGAGAGCATCAGGCGCTGCCGGTGGCGGTGGCGGCCTGGGCGGGCGACTCGCTGGCGCTGCTCGCCAAGCGCATGCGGCTCATGCAGCTCGTCAACCCGCACAAACCGGACCGACCCGTGACTGGCAGCATCAGCTTCATTATGTAGAGAGCATCAGGCGCTGCCGGTGGCGGTGGCGGCCTGGGCGGGCGACTCGCTGGCGCTGCTCGCCAAGCGCATGCGGCTCATGCAGCTCGTCAACCCGCACAAACCGGACCGACCCGTGACTGGCAGCATCAGCTTCATTATGTAGAGAGCATCAGGCGCTGCCGGTGGCGGTGGCGGCCTGGGCGGGCGACTCGCTGGCGCTGCTCGCCAAGCGCATGCGGCTCATGCAGCTCGTCAACCCGCACAAACCGGACCGACCCGTGAGTGGCAGCATCAGCTTCATTATGTAGAGAGCATCAGGCGCTGCCGGTGGCGGAGGCGGACTGGGCGGGCGACTCGCTGGCGTCTATAATAGCCGATTATAAGTAGTTTTTAAAATATAAGTGAGTAAGTAAGTATAAACAACACGAGAGTTTAAAAAACTCCTATGAACAAATAGTAACCTTACAAAATAAAAGATCAGAATAAAACAATTTTTTTTTTACAACGAAGTCAGTAAACATTTTTTTTTATTTAGTCCGGAAAGTGTATTTGAATTTAAAACTTAATGCAGCGCGATATTAAATAGTACGAAGTCTATTTAAGTCTATTTCCATTCCGGTGGGAATACGAGGATAAAATACACACTCACAAGTAATGTGGCTTTCTACTTATAAAAAAAAATTCAAAATCGGTTCAGTACAACCCAGAGACTTAGATTACAACCTCACAATTTTACCCCTTGATATAACTGTAGATTAATATTTCATCATTATCAACCCAGATTCGGCTCACTGATGAGCTGGAGTCTCCTCAGAAATTCTCTGGTATGCGGGTTTACTCACGATGCTTTTCCTTCACCGTTGTCTCAAATGGTAAAGATTAATATTATTTGCATTTATTTGAAGTGTTTCTCTATAATTATTTTTATTGCAGGATGAAAAAGAACGAATAGAATCGTCAGGGGGCACAGTAATGTTCTGGGGCACCTGGCGAGTCAACGGACAGTTAGCTGTCTCACGTGCCATAGGTGAGTGGCGACCTTTATTTATTTCCTGGTTGTGTGACAGGGTAGTTGACTCATATATGAAATTTAAAATAAACAATATTCATTTCTCATAGTACATGGGATAAGGGTCCGAAATATATCGATATTAATTAATAAAAGTTAAGGATTTCAAAAATTTAATTTAATAATTTAAAATTCATGTATATTTTCAAATTTACGATGAACGTCACAAGCGTTGTCGTCCATTTTGTGACGTCATAATGTTACTTGATGTACAAAACTTCAAACTAATTATAGTTTGAATATAGTTAGCTAATATTTTTGTCAAACGCTCCGTTTGGTAAAGGTTTTGTTCACATGACGTCATGAAACAGTGAAATATAGACCATCATGGCCGACAGCGTTTTGGCTCGCACTGTCAAAAAAATATTTAAAACTTGATATTTTCATATGTTCACGTCACAAAAAATATGATATTTTTTTTATGATAATGAACAATTTAAGACCATTTAAAAAATATGTCAACTAGTCTAATTAACTAATTGATAATGTTAAAGTGTCTCGTCAGTGATTATCATGTAATCATGGGTTCTTGGCTGTGTTATGACAAATTCTTTACCAAACGTGCGAAGCGTTTGACAAAAATAATAGTTGACAATTAGTTTGATGATACAACAAGTAACATTGTGACGTCACGAAAACATTATGTTTATGACGATTGGAAAAATTTAATAAATACATACATAATTTTTAAATTAAGTTTTATAAGAAATCCTTAACTTTTATTAATTGATATATTTCGGACCCTTATTCCATGTACTACACGAAATTAATATTGTTTATATTAAATTTGATATGAGTCAACTACCCTATTGTTGTAGAGTTATAATTTAAACCCCGTTTGCCACTGGAGTTACAAGTTAGTGTAACTAACACTATCTACACATTCTTTCATTGCATTGGGACAAAAGAGTTTTTGTAAATTTCTCTTCATGAGGGATGTCTTTGGTCGTATGCTAGACATACAACACAGCTTAATGGATCTAGATCTCAGACTAATTACCTTCTATAGGACCTGTCTCGCCAGACGTTACCTCTCTGTCAAAAATGTATGATCATGATCTAACGTGTTCATACAAACTGCATTTATAGAAACTGCATTAAATCGATGTTTTATTGTGTTAAAATTACACGTGTGTGTATTACGATTTAAAATTTATAGTTGTGTGTTGTGTAATGACACATGATATATTTATTGGTGTTTAATATTTTCGATATCTGAGTTTACCTCGTCCCCCTCAAACAACGATAGACAATTTTGTTGGTGAATTTGAGTGTGATATAAGTCGAATGCTGGAATGGCGACCCCGCACTACAAAGCGCAGCGTTGGTCGACTCCCTATCAGGTGGACTGACGATATCAAGCGAGTCGCAGGGAATCGTTGGATGCAGGCGGCTCAGTATCGTGATGTTTGGAAGTCCCTACGAAAGAACTATGTCCAGCAGTGGAAGTCCATCGGCTGATATTATGATGATGATGATATGTCTAATACAAATTCTGAGGTAAATAAGTATGCTCACGTGAATCAATGCAGATGAAACCGCAGGCCACAGTTAGTAATAAAAATAAGAGGATCAGAGGTCGCCATTTAGTGGTAATATAAATATCAAAGTGCAAATTGGCGCGCACGCCTTTGATTTATGACTTGCCCGACTGACTGGGCACCCTTGTTGTTCTTGTTAAGCTCATAACAATAAAACGTCCGATTAAACCTATTTCTATAAATACTTGCACGCACCAATTCTACACTGTTATGAAATTTTCATTATATTATTATAGTGGTTTACCCACCCTTTGAGGTTTAAGTCCATGGGGATGTTTTCTAATTTTCGAAATTACCTCCGTAAGTACAGCTTGTACAACTCTGTGAGTTTAAGCAGAAATTGGGAATGAATGAAAATTGTTACAAGTACTAGCGGACCTGGTCAAGTTTCGCTTTGACTTAGTGCACTTTTTCCCTATCCCTACCCTACTCCTAAAATGGCATTGATTTTTATATGTATATAGATACTGACAGTATACTTATCTAACTACTGACTGTAAATAGGATTAGAGCACTAACAAAAGGACACCTTTTTCGTCAAAATAGAAGCTTATTCCCTATTTTGTATGCCATCACAATTAGGGTTAATCGTGAATGAGTGAACAATATAAAGCTGCAAAATCAGCTGCGTTGATACGAGTATTGCAAATGAGATTTCAGTGAAACTCGCGAAAAAAAGGTATGTATCTGTACGCAATTTAACTTTTCCACGATAAAAGTAACCTGTATGTTTATTCATGGTGTTATCTGTTTTCAATAAATCGGCTTATTATGCGGCGTTAAAGAGTAACAAACATCCATACAAACTTTCGCGTTTACAATATGAGTAAGATGAAAAAATACAATAAGCGTGTCACTATAGTTTAAAGTGTACTAGACTACAGTTAGACTACAGTGTAAGTGTACAGTTTGGAGTTTGGAGAAATTAATATTAACAGGCATCACTGACGGGAAAAGACCGAGGGGCCGCTCACCAGCACGATGGGCTGACCAGCTGAAGGAGAATAAAGGGACGAAGTTCTACACTATAGCAGCGATGGCCACCAACAGAAGCCGATGGAAGGCGTGGACCCGCAGGAGGCTGGGATCTTAACAGGACCACGATCTTCAGTAATGAAGCAACGACTATAGAGAGAGAGTACTAGACTAGAGAATTTTATACATATGATTGGTTATTTCAGATGAGATTGGAGTCAAATTGTTTGTTGTGAACATTGATATAGTAGATGATTGTGAATTGAAAAAAATGCAATAAGCGTGTCAGTATAATTTAGGATCAGTATAATAGCGAATTTGACACTATTGTCTGCATAATGGAAGCCCATTTCGTCGCGTGTCTGCCATTAAAATTAGGGTTGGCTCAGTAATAGAACGACAAAATGCCAAATCACTCGGCGTTCAGTCAGGTGACAGTGTCAAAAGCGTCTCGTGAAACAAAATAAATATAAGCCTATCAGTATACCTCAGGATTAGTGTGTGTGTGTGTAGTCTAATGACTACTTTGTCCTGCAAACTAGGAGGCTATTTATTCCCTAGTTTGTCGGCCAATAAAATTAGTCTCGAATAATAAATGATTTATTCATTGACCTCTTATAATAAAAGGACGAATTTTAGAATTATTGGTAATGAAAATTATACCTTTAAATAACGCGGTGAATCCAATGTTCAATAAAATCCCAAATTCAGAGCAAATTGAACTTTAAGCGTTGAGTTTAAGGTTCAATTTGCAAATGCGACTACTTGAATTGAGTGCCAAGAAGTTGTGTTTGGCACTCATTGAGTGAAGACGTTTTTTTGGTCGCTGATTGTGCATCGATGGATTTAATGCCAAATCACGCTGCGTTGAGACGAGTGTGTCAACTATCAGGTGAGATAGCAGAGAAAAGAATTTTTCTTCTGACGTAAAGACATGGGTTATGAAAATGTTATAATCCTGTCCGTATACAAGTAATTTAGGATTAGCGTACTAACGAATTTGACACTATTGTCTGCAAATAGAAGTCCATTCCCTCGTGTGTCTGCCATTAGAATTAGGGTTGGGTGAATGATGAGTGAACGACAAAACGCCAAATCATTCACTGTTGATATATCGCGGCCATTTATAAAGATCTGCCGCTTATATCTTCTGCAAATGAATACGTCAACGCTGCGGTGTAATTTGCATTTTGGTATCTCAATTTGTCATCATTAAATAAATAAAGTGTTAATATGTTAATCATAATAATTTACGTTTAATTAAGTTGTTTCTATTTCAGTAACAGTCTGGTTACAACCAATGAAATTATTAAATTGGTGTTCATAATTAAAAATTCTTTTTCTATGGTCCATTTGTTCTGTTTTTCTGGAGTATTATCTTTCAGGACCTATTTGAAAAGATTATTATGTTATTGATTGTGTATAAAATAGAACAGTTCAATTAAAAATCTCTTTAATTTCTCTCAATTAACTCACTAACGCGGTGGGGTTAGTGAGGTAATTAATGAGTGATTGCTAAAAAATAGACGCGGAAATGTCCCAAGACATGAAATGGGGTTAATTAATGTGATTATAGTGATTGCTAAAAATTAAACGCGGAAATGTCCCAAGACATGAAACTCGTTGCAATTTAGTATTTTTATGGGGTTGAAAATTTCCCAGGGCTTCCAATTCGTTGCAATTTAGAACTTATAAATAAAAAAACGTAAGCCTTGTTACGTAGAATTAGTCGTCTTTAAATTAGCTTCTATTATGTCTAAATACTTGAAGACTTTAGACGTACTTTCATTTGTCTTTCATTTGTAGACGTGCTTTCATACCACAGGTCTAAAAGGTGAATGAGACACATTTTCATATGAATGTCACAAAAGTGCATATCGTAAACAAAGGATGTCTGGTTTAATTTACGACTTAATCGCGGTAAGGTGCGCGCGTCGGGCGCCGTAGGGCCGGGCCCCCGCCGCTGGTCCCTTGCCGACCCTGCACGGAACTATATCGATCACTTAGCGCACGCTGCACTTGCGTAGGGTTGGGCAGTGTACACACTGATACATGCATCGATTGTCGATAATTTGAAGATAAGTTTTTTTTTTGATTTAGTTTTTTTTAAGGACACACTGTACTTGTTAGTTAGGGATTAGTTAGTAGCATAGTTAGGGATTGATCAAACAAATTTTATGGATATTAATTATTTAAACGGGTACATACCACGATAAAACGACGAGATTTTAATGTCGATATTTCGACCCAGTTGCATGGATCGTGGTCACGACGGGACGGGACGGGAGAGTCCCGTTTAAATAAATAATATTTATAATGAACAACCACGAAATAAGTTTAAAAAAATTAAAAAAAAATATGGATCAAAGAAATACGAAAATCTGCAACTTTTTTTAAAAAATTAAATTATCATTATTAACAACCCATATTTGGCTCCCTGTTGACCACGAGTCTCCTCTCAGAATGAGAGTGGTAAGGCCTTAGTCCACCACACTGGTCAAATGCAGATTGGCAGACTTTATACACGTAGAGAATTAAGAAAACAGATATGCTGGTTTCCTCACGATATTTTTCCTTCACCGTTTGAGAGACGTGATATTTAATTTCTTAAAGTGTACATAACTGAAAAGTTGGAGGTGCATGCCCCGGACTGGATTCAAACCTGCGTTTTCTGCATCGAAGAGGTCATATCCACCATGCTATCATGTCTAAGAGTGCAATCGACAGTCGTCCAAAGACTTCCTGGCTTGGTCCTTTACTCCGAGAGCTATTGAGACTCAATTGCTAAGTTATCAAGCTATGCTACGAGTATAATCAAGACAGACAGTAAAAAATCATTTTCTCAAACATTCTTGGAAAAGTGAGCATTATTTTGATAACCTTCTTCGAGATAAATCGTGTGCCTCGGCTTCGCCTCGGCCCACATTCACACGTTCGTCCATCAATGCCTCTCTTGCCGGCCGCTGCAGTAATGTACTATATTTCTACGTATAATTATTAATTTATTAAGTGGAGAGTTGAGGAAGGTCGATGAACGAAGGAGCAGGACACCAATAACCATTTTTTTGTATATGTAAATTTTTCTCCGGAACTATTGAATATTTTTTATGCAGTAAAGTCTTCTTTGGCGCCTGGGAATTATGAATAATATGAGAACCCTAATCCTAATTGTTGCAATGTAAGCTTATCAGGCGCGGTTGCAGTAATTAATTCTCTCGGCACGGGACTATCTTGGTATGCCGATCACGCTGTACCGTCTCCCTTACAACAATGATGTATTAAACTAGGATAATATCTATTAGTTAGCGATGCTTTCATAACAAATTCCAGTGTGCAAGGATTTGAAATATACGATGTATATAACTCGATGTGCAATGTTTATTTAACATACATATGGTATGTTAAATAAACATTGCACATCGAGTTTTTACCTAATTTATTTAAAAAATATGTATTTTTATTAAATATTATTTGAAAGGTAACTATATCTAGTTGTTAAATTTGATTTAAAAGCTTATTTTTTATTCAAATTTATCGCCTAGATTTAACTATGTACAAATTTAACAAACTCTATATCTAATTGTTAAATTTGATTTAAAAGCTTATTTTTTAATCAAATTTATCGTCTACTATCGTCTTTTCTACGTTGTCCTTTTGTACATAATATTTACAACTAGCGGTCGCCCGCGACTCCGTTCGCGTGAAATTTTGTTTATCACAAATCCCATTTTTCCTGAATAAAAAGTAGCCATGTGTTAACTCGGAGTAAAATCCATTTCCATTCTAAATTTCAGCCACATTGGCTTAGCAGGCACAGTGTAAAGGTGAAAAATACGTACTTACACACACACACACAAACTTTCGCTTTTATTATATTAGTGTAAAGCACGGTACTAAAATGACTAAATAATTATACAAATAACCTTGTGGTAAATATAAAACAAACACTTCACTTTAGTCACTATTCCTGGTACAAGTACCTAACTTTTCCTGTTGTGTCATTAAATACAGCGTATACTGTATAACATACTATAATAATACCTACTTAACGGATTAGCAAAACATTATTAAGTATTTAAAAGCACAATAATGCAAAAAAAAATCGATCGATTAATAATGAACTTTCAGGTTTATATTAAACTAACCGGTTTTTCCCGCGTAGTTTTCGTTCCTGTAAAGATACATGGATAAAATATTGTCTATGACACTTACAAATAACGTGGCTTTCTATTGGTAAAAGAATTTTGAAAATCGATTCAGTAGATTTTGAGATTATCGCCTACAACACTGCAAACTTTACCTCTTTATAATAATAATAATAAATATACTTAAACAATACACATCACTATCTAGCCCCAAAGTAAGCATACAGAGCAGCTTGTGTTATGGGTACTAAGATAGTTGATATTATAATATTCATATACATTTATATACTACATATAAATACTTATATAATGTACAAATACACACAGACACTGGAAAAAACTCATGTTCATCACACGAATATTTTCCAGTTGTGGGAATCGAACCCACGGCCATGGATGCAGAAAGCAGGGTCACTACCCACTGCGCCACGCGGCCGTCTTTATAATATTAGTTTACATAAAATGTATTTCAATTTGTTATGAAGGATAAACTCAGCCACGTCTTAATTTTTATCGATACCCGAAATATCGACAATGAGCTAATTCCCCATCATTATGGGCTATATGAGTCAATGATGCCTACAACAATGGAAGTGTAGTGTTGACATTTTCTTCACAGCTCGGCTCGGGCCTTCGCCCCTTGCACCGGGGCCCATTGGTTCGGCGTTCCACGAGAGATTACAGCCCGCACTTTCACCCTGCTTGTCCCCTTGAATTTGTCCGCCGAAGTTGTACATTCGAATTTCATGCTAGATTAGATTACGAGAGGATTTTGGGATTGCTTTTCACAGGATTTATTAATTGTTTAATTTATTCACGAGCAGCGGATGGCCGCGACTTTGTTTGAATTGAATTTGGTTTGTTTTGCTTAACTTTTTGCCGAAACAATTGAGGACGATAAAGATTCTTCGTAATAATATGTCAATTATTTTTATTTAGCACCTCAGCACAATTGGTCAGGGATCCCTAGAACATTTTGTACAAATGATTACTAACAAGCTAATTTATCGTATGTAGCTTCATCTCGATGAGACGATCAACTTTTGTATTTACGAAAATTCTTGATTCTGGTAGCTAACTGAGTTACCAGGAAATGAAAATTTCAGAGCGTCGGAACGAGATAATGTACCACGCAATTTGTAGGACAATGTGGCTGTTAAATTGTATAACTAATAATTAAGCAACAGTAAACAGTAAGCTTACATATCTACTTAAACACGGTAAAGATGTGACAAATCGAAACACCGAAACATATTGCGTTTAATTTCGTATGTATTTTCTCTTGATTCCTGTTTCATGTGTAACAAATATTCTTGGAAACAAGCGGCTCTTCTTACTTTTGCACACAAACGTTACCTCAACTGTAACTTTAAATTACATTTATTTTAAAGAGTTCTTGCTGGCTCTCTTTATGTTTGCTTTCCGAACCGGTGACAGACTATTCACTATCTATCCTTATCCTTACAAAGTTCTTCTAAAAAGTCTATACTTGAGAAATGTGTGAGTTGTTTTGCCGTTTACGATTACCAAATATAGGTTAGGTTAGGTTAGGTTTTAGCCTTAATAAAACAGCTTTATCCTTGGTTATTTAACGTAAGTTTACTTCGCAGGTGACGCGCAATACAAGCCCTACGTGACGGCGCGCCCGGAGATGGTGGTGGTGGAACTGGACGGTGACGAGGACTTCGTGGTGGTGGCGTGCGACGGGCTGTGGGACGTGCTGAGTGAGGACGCCGTCGCCTTGTCCGTCTACAAGCAGCTCATGAGCGATCCCGGTGAGTTTCTTTCTCGAATTAACCTGTGTCTCTCTGTCTAACACGATACTATAGAATGAGAGATCGGTCGAAGCTTTACATGACCGCGCGGCTAGAGTTAGTGGTGGTGGAACTGGACGGTGACGAGGACTTCGTGGTGGTGGCGTGTGACGGGCTGTGGGACGTGCTGAGTGAGGACGCCGTCGCCTTGTCCGTCTACAAGCAGCTCATGAGCGATCCTGGTGAGTTTTGGTATCGAATTAACCTGTCTCTCTGTCTAACACGATACTATAGAATGAGAGAACGGTCGAAGCTTTACGTGACCGCGCGCCCGAAGATGGTGGTTGTGGAACTGGACGGTGACGAGGAATGGGCTGTGGGACGTGCTGAGTGAGGACGCCGTCGCCTTGTCCGTCTACAAGCAGCTCATGAGCGATCCCGGTGAGTTTTGCTATCGAATTAACCTTTGTCTCTGTCTAACACGATACTATAGAATGAGAGAACGGTTGAAGCTTTACGTGACCGCGCGGCTAGAGTTAGTGGTGGTGGAAGTGTATGGTGACGAGGACTTCGTGGTGGTGGCGTGCGACGGTCTGTAGTACATGCTCAGTGAGGACGCCATCGCCTTGTTCGTCTACAAGAAGCTCATGAGCGATCCTGGTGAGTTTCGTTCTCGAAATAACCTACGTCTCTGTATATCACGATAATATATAATGAGAAAGATAGAGGTGAAATCAAAATTCACACTTGTCACTTATACAAAACATCGTTACTTCATTGCATGCGATTCTGTTATTTTAAATTCGTCGACGAACGTTCCGCCGTATTCGAATTTGAACTTTATGTTTATAGGACGCCAAAATTAAACTGTGGATGTCACCAGTATAGTAACTTTACAGAATATCTACAGGGGCTGTAGGTCTAGACATAGCTCAACGAGTCGAGTGGATATCCATACAATAATCGTATATCCAGCAGAGAATATATCTAATGTATAAATTGAAATACAACTGCGTAGATATAATAGAAAATCCAGGATATCATCATCATCGTAATATCAGCCGACGGACGTCCACTGCAGGTCATAGGCCTTTTATAGGGGATTCCAAATAATCAACACACACACCAAATAATCAAAACACAATCCCGCATTCAGCGAATCCCTGCGACTCGCTTGATGCCGTCAGTCCACCTGGTGGAGGGTCGACCAACACAGCGCTTTCTAGTGCGGGGTCGCCATTCTTGGGACCCCAACATCTATCGACTCTTCAAACTATATACCTGCCTATATTATAGTTTATGAAATATCTGCAAAACACACGCTAGAAAAACGCAACTCTATCGGCGGTCGGATAAAAGCTTTAATGCTGCAGAACGGACGAAGTGTCCACTTCCGCTGTTAATCCGTCTTGCATTCTTAGTGCCGGCGTTCCCTAAGGAGGCGCGACTAAGCGGCGCCCGACTTCTACACATCATTGGCTTGCAGTGTGCACAAGGTTTTAAGCCAGGGTAGGCACCATACAAATTGTTCATACAACCCATAGACCAAACCTACGTATATGATGATACTATAACGGATAGGTCTATATGGTTATACATCAGAGGCGATGGTTCCTAACAACCCGATTCCTACCGGGTTAGCTTTTAAAAATCCACGAGTTTTACGGACGCAAATAATTTGACATGCTCGGCCAAAAACACATTCAGAGTAAAAAACCACATGAAAGGGTTACCTACGAGATAATTTTAGCCTTTGCTACTGTTATACATGTCTTTTTTCTCTTCTGTTGGTTAAAAACAAACCGTAAAACCGACAATATAGCAAAACATATACGAATTCACTGTATTATACTTACATACGTGTACGTAAACTTACTTTAGTCATCACTTTTATTTCTTTTACTGTGTCGAGTAATAACACCTGTCTTCGAATGGCCGTGAAACAACAGTTTGCTTGTAAATTGTCGAATGCATCGTGATATTAATACACTAGTAGACGCCGCGCTTTTTTACCTGCGTGGATCGCGTTCCCGTCGGAATATGGGAATAAAATGTAGCCTATAGCCTTCCTCGATAAACGGGCTATTTAACTGAAAGAATGTTTCAAATCGGACCAGCAGTTCCTGAGATTAGCGCGTTCAACCAAACATACAAACTCATCAGCTTTATAATATTAGTATAAAATACAAATGAAATGTGATCGGGCTTGGGTCTGTGATTTCAAAATAACTGTTTTTCCATAAGTTCATACGAAACTAAAACACAAAAGAAAATTTTTAAAATTTTCGCCAGTCTGTTTATCCGGACTAATTTCTGGAACGGCTGAACCGTCTTTAATGGGACTTTCACTAGAAAGATGGAGGAGGTTATTGACCAACATAATATAGGCTTTATTTTACGAAAATAGTTCAAAGTTCCTGTGGGATTTGCCAAAACTAAATTTCACGCGGCAGTAGCGAGCGTATGGTAGTTAAGAGCGCGCAGCACGTCGGTACGATATGGATAAAATTCGAAGCACAAGCGAGACGCCGAATTATGACTTTCACGTGACTGAAAAGCACGGAGCGATTGATGCAAATTTTATGACGTGAGCGCCAAAACCATTTTTACCTAATTGCAAGTAAATCAAACAACATAACGAACATTTAATTACAAAACAAAAATTTAAGAAAATAAGTTTGCTTTTCCTGAGATTGAAAGCAAAATGTGAGCAAAACATGTATTTTTCAAGAAAATAAACTATCGACAAAAGTTTTACAAATTGTGTATTTTGTATAGTCATAACGAAGCTAACACTTTGAATATCATTTGTAACCACCTAATTATATATTGCACACTCTTAATAATAATTACCTATATTAAAGTAGACGTTTTAATGTTGAGTCAAGCTCAAGCACGCTCCTAAGTGCCAATTCACTTATGTCATTTCTATATATAGAATTAACCGCATTAGGTTCCCGATAAGAAAGTTACATAACTAAACGTTTACACTACGAACACATGAACTTGTAGTTTAAGTTCACGGTCCGAGACAGACAGATAGTCCGAGGTAGATTACAACTGTTTTCAATAATCTATATCTATACTAATATTATAAAACTGAAGAGTTTGTTTGTTTGTTTGATTAGACGTGCTAATCTCGGGAAATACTGGTCCGATTTGAAAAATTCTTTCAGTGTTAGATAGCCCATTTATCTAGGTAGGCTATATAGGCTATATTATCCCCATATTCCTACGGGAACGATCATTAATACAATCAATCAATAGCGATAGCCGATAGCGATAGATAGTATATACGGGTAGTATATACTCCGTTTATACTACCCGTAGGCAATACATTACGTCAACGTTCTACTAATAAAGGGTTATGCTCATATATCTTCGTCTATACGTAGAAGTATAACAGGAATACTTTACAAGTGTGGACGGAGAGGGTCCTAACGTTTTGTGACGTTTGTACTTAGCGGAAACTTGAGACGGGACAGGGGACGGCTGCCTAAGCCCTTGTACGCGTCTATACAAAGGAATGTTTTTAGGTGACCGAATTTCACTTTTGAAGATGTATCGATTGACCGATTTCGCAGACTTGTCTGTGTTTATTTAGCTACAGTAAACTCCCGTACAATGATAATTATCTACACTTATATACTAATCTCAGACGAATTATGGAGGGACTAGTATCGCACCAAAATTCACGTAAAAAATTGTCTGTCATTTGCTGAGGAGAACAAGCTTAGATTTGATGTATATCTTGTACTAAACTAGATGTTTTTGCCTGTAGGGGGTAATATCTGGATTTACTGAACCGATTTTTCCGAAATTTACGTTGTTTGTAAGTGTCATAAACTATATTATATCCCCGTATACCCACGGAAATGGCAACGAGATTGAAACTGCGGCGAGTCGGGTAGTTCGTTATTGACACTTTGCCGAAAAATCCTGCAGAATATAAAAATAGATATATATTTTTATTTCTATGATATAAAATATAATAACTGATTGAACAGATGTCTTATTATAAACGATTTGTCGCTTATAATAAGAAGTTTATAGTAGGTCATATTAAAAATAAACTTAACAGGAATAAAACAAAGTTTTAAGTATTTAATGCTGTCAAATGAACAACAGTTTTCTTGTTCAGAAAACACGTACGTGTCAGCGAAGAAGCACGTAGAGCAATGTAGAGTCGTTTAGTCCTTGCCTCACTGTTGTGGTTGGCGCAACTTGGGCGCCCTTCAAGTCTCTGTAAAGTGTCTTTAATGGATCGCAGCGCTCAAGGCGAAAAGCTTTCATGTTGCTCAACAGTTTTGTTGTCACATAAATGTAAGGGTTTTTCATTGTGGCACTTGCATTGAGGGGGAGTTGTGTGCCACTTTCGCCATTGTCTCGCCAGGATTGTGGTGTTACAGTGATTATTAAAGGTTTTTGAGACTAATTTCGAATGTTAAACCACCGTAGTTAGGGGGTACTATTTTGTTAATGAACACTACAGGATACATTGCGACGGATCTATTGTTCTAGGCTGTGGTTTTTGTTTGCTAATTTTTATCCATAAATATGTAATGTTGGAACGTCTATTACAGGGTAAAACCCAGGTAACACAGAGGAACATCTGTTTTAATAGTGCGAATTGATACGACAAGTTTAAAAGGAGTAATTTTTCAAAATGCTGCGTCCTACCAATCACAGGAAGTTATATTTTTTAAAAAAGTAAGCTTTGTGATTAGCAGACCGCAAGAATGAACATGAATGCACAGTAAGAAGGCTAAAGACAAAGAGAAACTAATATCTATCTATTAAAATATTGACCGTAACTGGAAGCTTTATATTGAGAGTAGCATTTCCGTTTCCGTCGATTTCATACCAGTTTTCGTACTTTTATTGACGTCACGTCTGGCTATGTGGCGCCACCTGGCGGTGTCGGGCTCGGGAAGTTTCGTAAATCGCTGAGCGCGACTTTAGCTCTTTGGCGTTTTGTTTACCGTCGAAGCAACATCTTGCAATCAGTTGGTACCCGACATTGCAAGATAAAGTGTAATAAGTGAAGTGAATTCGCTGTGAGTACTTTATATTTTATTACGTTGTAATTATTACGTTGTTACATACAACGTTAATGTAATTAACGTAAAATTATGTAAAATGTAAATGTAAAATTTCAAATTTCATTTGAAAATAGTACGTGATCATTATTTTAACGGTTTTTCCGTTCGGATCACTACTTCATGTGTTTGAAAGTCTTGCTTTTTTGCAAATGTTTTCGTACTTGCATGTATATAATAATATTTTCTTTGTAGTGATTTTTCAACAGTTAAAATAGTATTAAAAGTGGCGGGGCCCAGCAGGCTTCCTAAAAATGTGAACTCAGAAACCAAAGTGAACGTTCTAGCAATAGACTGTTGTCTAACATATATACTACAAAACGAACGCGTGGCCAGTGGCTTTCGTTTCAAAGGAGTACGTAAATTACGAATGCTCGAAGACAAGTTAGACAAAGAGTTTTTGGAAGTTACTCAAACATATTGTTACTTCAATTCAAACCGGCATTGAAAAAAGGTTCACAAATCCCGCCAGAATTTAGCACAGGAATTTTGATTGGATGTAAATTACTGGCCTTATAAATCGCCACCCCACGCAGGGGCAAGGCGTAGACACTGTTAACGTCGCTGGACACATTTGCAGTCAAATATAGGTCTAATAGATTACCGCCCCTCGCGGGGGCAAGGTATACACAGTTTTTTAACGTTCCTGGACGTATTTGCAAAACCACCTTACTGAGTAAGGTATAGAAAGTTTAAATATTCCTAGACGTATTTGCACAGTCAAATACCGGACTAATAGATTACCGCCCCTCATGGAGACGAGGTTATAGAAAGTGTTAACATTCCTAGACGTATTTCCAGTCAAATACTGAGGATCGCCGCCCCTCGCAAGGGCAAGGCACGAAAAGTGTTGAAATTTCATCACGTAGAATACACAACACGGAATATACATACAATGCGCAAACGCTCATGCACAGCCATGCTTGCATGATAGTTACAACCCACCCTCGCGGGGTGTTTATCTCTTTATATAAATTATTCAAATACCTGTGTCCTTGATCGCCACCGTCGCGGGCGTATGCATGAAGAGTAATGTTCCATCGCGTGGAACATACAACACGGAATATACATATCTGTAATGCGCACACGTTCATGCACAGCCTTGCTTGCATGATCAATACAATCCACCCTCGCAGGGTGTTTATCAACGATGTATGGATACGAATATCTTATCTATCTATATAAATTATTCAAATACCCGTGTCGATGTCGTGTGTGTGATCGCCACCCCTCGCGAGGGTAATGCATGAAAAATGTTAAGATTCCATCGCTTGGAACGCTTGCGCAGCCTTGCCTGTATGATCATTATAATCCACTCTCGCGGCTTGTTTATCAGCAATGTACAAGAGACTAATGTCCTAAAGCCCTTGCAGGCTGACTCACTATCTTTTACGTTTGCTAGTTGACATATACAAAATTGAGTTTCTATGTAAAAATGTCATTTATTGCTTACTCGTGAATATCCCACAGTAGGTAAATGACATTTTTCCAATTGATATAGGTTGATAATAAAGACCAAAATAGTGAATAGGCCAACTAGATTTGTAACCAATGGGTGAATTAATTACTTTGTAACAATGGCGTAAAAATCTGATGAAC
The DNA here is from genome assembly GCF_947172395.1 of Bicyclus anynana. Classification (NCBI taxonomy): domain Eukaryota; kingdom Metazoa; phylum Arthropoda; class Insecta; order Lepidoptera; family Nymphalidae; genus Bicyclus; species Bicyclus anynana. Next base: position 14,562,506 of record NC_069087.1, read on the forward strand.
GAAAGCTTCAGATTAAAACATCATGTACATTTTGGTATAGAGGTTAAAGGCAGGAAACTTATTTTTCCGAATACATCAAAGTTTTCTAAAGGTATTACTGGATGTATACAGTTTATTATTTGCAAAATTTATAACCATACTCCAGGTTTCATAAAACTTAGAAACAAACGAAAAGGTAAAACATATTATGATACCCTCCGTCACCTAGCAAATGTAGAAAAACGCATAAGCGGTAACATAAAAATTTCTATTAAAACAAAGGATTCTAAATGAATCCTTTTTCAGGGGCTCGAGGCCCATCAAGGGTATTATGTATGCTTTAAAGTTTAATGCATCCAGAAAACCTAAAGTATTTTGAGATAGACTTCATTTCAAGCGGTCTTTTTAGCCACCTTTTTCACCACCTTTTTCAGTGGGAGAAAATGGTGGCACCAGAAACGTACAGAGGTTAATCTGAGGTTATCTCCTACCGTTCTCTCGAATAACCTCGTGTTTTTCTTAATCTATATGGAACATCGTACCACACTCCTGTTTTGGAAGAAATATCAACAATTGTCTACTTAATGAAATACAAAGGATCATAAAAGCACCATGCTCTGTTGTTAATACTGAAGCCGAACCAATATTTAACCTCATTTCCACTTGCTAAATACGCACAGCATCAAAAACTCAGTTTGAAGAATAGACACAAGCCTACTTGCATGTGTATGTAATAAAATCCCAAAGGTGCTTCCTACGTTTTGTATACAGGGAATTGTTGGACATTACTTCCTTGTCATTTGAACTATGCATGTCTCTTTCTCAAATACTTTCACAATGCTATCGAATTCGCAGCATGTTTTGTAAGAGATATGTAGAATTAAGAATCGACAATTTTATCATTTACTAAGAAAATAATACGGAGCGTAGATGTAGACTATATCGAAAACTTGCCCGTTACCATTGAATGAATGAATGACCTTACTTCACTGACACCCTCAGCCAGTGTTTTTGTTAGTAGCAGATGCCTTTGACCACGCTTGGGCAGCGTTACTAAACATTCACCCTCTGAGGTATTCATGGTCACGAGAGGAATAGATACTGCATTCCAATAAAAAGAAAATGTATGTCATACTACTCGTATATGTCCCTAGAATCAAACTCACCTCCTAAGCAACATTCAATTGGACAAAATGACTGCCGTTACATATTACGGAGGAAAAGAGAAATGAGTTTAAATATAGAATATAACAGTTAAAATTGCAAGATCTTTGTCTAGTAACCTTAATTAGACTATCACTAAGTTCACAACAGTACACAATAGTATACGCGGCAGGAACAACAAGCATGCAAATCACTTGTTATACAACATCGCCATCTTCCATACTTGGCGCTTTCATTACTGTAGCATAGAAAAAGTGATTGTGAAATAGGGTATGTCGGTGACTGATCTATTCTGATCTGACTCATTAAATAAGGTACACGTAGTCCATGATTACTTGTACGTATCCCGAGATGTAACTTACGCTCAAGTTGTTTTATACGATGTGTACAGTGTGTATAGGGAATTTCCCACTTGCTTTATGGTATCGCCACCACTTACACTGATTCTCAGAGAATCATCAGAATCGGTTGACAGGAATATATTTAATAGCCTTGATAAGAGTAAGTCTTATGTCATTTGGATCTCAGATTCCGAGTGCTAGCAGTACCGATAATTCTATAGAATGAAGACAAATTTATTATAATCACGACAACGGACTTAGCAGTTACAAAACTGTTAGAGGTAGTCTTCAAGAAATATGGGAAAACCTGAAATTATTTTTAATTTCCTGTCAAAACTTAAAAATCGGCTTGTGTAGTGTTTGTCTAAAAGTAAAAGTTTTAGTACATTATCTGACCTAATGTCTAAGAACTGACTCAGTTTAAGTTTCTTGAATCTTCAAGTAACCTACTTAAGAGATCAATAACTTTGTAAAGCATATTCTTAAATTCATGCCAAATTGTTAAGAAAGCCTAAAAATTCCATGCCACCAGTTTGGAATGTCAGTAACTTCTTAATAAGTTATTTTTTCAATAGTTATATCTTTGTAGGTACACTCTGAAAGGCGTGTATATGACCTAACATTACTTATTATAGGGATAACATAGTATAAAATCTGATGATTTTATTTAATTTTGGCCGCAATTTGGCTCAAAAACCGATAGAAGTATTTACTCTGGCTGGAAATTATTTGTAAATAAAATAATCACTATCATAATTTTTCTTTAGGAAATAATAAGTCTATTTCATTATTAAATAAAATAACTATCCACTACGACTAAATGCAGCAAGAATTAATATTAGTAATAAATTTTTTTTAAAAAACCGCCTCGCATATGGTTATAGCAGAATGAGTAAAGACGTCACGTAAGAAATCCTCATAACGACTATATCGGTCAGCAGTGTTTTTCCTAAATAATTTAGTGTGAAATATCAATTATATGATGAAATCCCTAAAATTAAAAGTATTGAACTCCAATCCAAAAAATGTATGGTATGTTTTTAGTTCATTGATTATTTTTGAATGTGTTGAGAGTTGGAGTCGCGAGATGAACGAAAACACGTTAAGCACTGCTAACTGTTTTATTTATTAATATTTGTAAAATATAGTAAATGGCTGATGACATATTATTACACTTGAATGTCAAAGAGTTGACAGTTTGAATAAATAATATCCACAGACAATAGATATTTATTACTGGCTACCATTGTACCGTAGACATGTATTTTTGTTACATTCCAACAAAATGGAATATTGTATTATGCACAGACACAGTAAGTCAAACTTCGTTACTAGCTTGTTCTCTAAATAAAGCCTAATCGAATTAGAGATAATATTGTTATAAAAATTTTTTATTTTAATAATCACATTGGCGAAATAATACCATAATGTGGCGTCACCAGGCGAAAACAAACAGGCTCTCAATATAAAGCTTCCAGTTACGGTCAATATTTTAATAGCAGCGTTTTACCTGAAATAAAACGCATATTAAAATACTTACCTCACTGGAAGCTTTAAGTAATTCCTGCCTGGTGATATATTGAGCCAATGAGCTAAAGTCGCGCTCAGCGATTTACGAAACTTCCCGAGCCCGACACCGCCAGGTGGCGCCACATAGCCAGACGTGACGTCAATAAAAGTACGAAAACTGGTATGAAATCGACGGAAACGGAAATGCTACTCTCAATATAAAGCTTCCAGTGAGGTAAGTATTTTAATATGCGTTTTATTTCAGGTAAAACGCTGCTATTATCTACATATTTGATAAAAATATCGCGTTACTTCATATTTACGTTAGTTTTTGCACATGTTTTGTGTGCTTTATCAATAAACGTTTATTTGGCTTCTTATTTGATTTAGGTAAAATACCAATTCACAAGTTTTGTTGACATATGCTCAGATATCAATATCACCACCATCTGAAATATCCCATTATGAACGTCGTCACAAGTGATTATGACTGATTGATTATTATTATTGTTTACATTTATGTATAATTCATACATCATTCAAGGTCCTAGGTTCGAATCCTGGGTCGGGGTTTGTGATAGTAAGCTTTTCTTATTTCATAAAACTTCAGTAAAAATTGTCTGCCTAGAATAACGAAGTAAGGTGTTACACCCCCGTATGTCGGAAAGTAAGTAGATACGTTAAGCCGTCGGTCTTGGCCATTTTCATTAACACCATAATAGGTCGTTAAAGAATTTATCATCATCAACAAAGGTCATTGGAGCAGCGTGGTTAAGTTCTATAACAACCCTTCCTGCAAGGAGGGAGGCCAAATAGTGGGACGTTAAAATATGCTGATAATAATGATTGAGAGCTGTGATAGCCCAGTAAATATGACCTCTGCCTCCGATTCCGGAGGGTGTGGGTTCGAATCCGGTCCGGGGCATGCACCTCCAACTTTTAAGTTGTGTGACACATTTTAAGAAATTAAATATCACGTGTCTCAAACGGTGAAGGAAAAACATCGTCAGGAAACCTGCATACCAGAGAATTTTCTTAATTCTGTGTAAGTCTGCCTATCCGCATTGGGCCAGCGTGGTGGACTAAGGCCTAATCCCTCTCATTCTGAGAGGAGACTCGAGCTCAGCAGTGAGCCGAATATGGGTTGGTAATGATGATGATGATGAATAATGATTGATTGACTGATTGATATAACTGCATAGTGATCACAAACCGATCAGAGTACCGGGGCTGTGGTCGGTCGCGCCGCAGCGCCGCGATACAGTTTCGTAATAGCGTCGGAAGCGAGGAAGTGGAGAAATTGGATACTTTGTTTTCACTCCGGCCCCCGGTCGCCCCTGCTTCCGCGCCTCCGTGAAGCCTTTCTAATTGTGAGCTTCGGCCGCATGTAAACATTACGCTGTCATGTTTGTTTACTAACGACCCGATGATGTTACCTGGGAAGTTAACCAGAACTTTGTACTAGTAGTACATCTCTTTGTGAAAGTTCTTTCACAAAGTCATTGTAATGTTGGTCCCGTTCAATATCATTGACGTCTGATAGTCATTGTTAAAGATTTGAACATTATCACCTTAAGTGTGTGCCAATCAGCATTGGAACAGCATGGCGGGTCTAAGCTCCAGACCCGCCATGCTGTTCCACGGGTCTAACCTCTTGATCTCTCCTAAAAGTAGGGAAGCCTGGCCTTGTGGGTTGATAAAATGAATCGGTAAAAAAATCGCAGGCAATTTCACTTTAATATTAGATCAATACAGGTATTTACTATGCTCTAGTATGCCTTTGATAACCAAGATCTAATTTCGGGAAGTATCAAAGGCGTATCGGGCTAAATTTGTAAATTTTGACAGTGTTTGCGAAATAATACCTATATCAATGCCTTAATAGTTTTTGCATCATTCTGGTTATTCAATACAAATTATGAATTTGCTAAAAATACTTGATTGTTATTTCGTGGTAAAGTTAAATATACTTTAAACCTGGGAAATAAAAGATCTTTAATTAATTATTATTTTTATACACATGAGACTTCGTGGTGGTAAGTATAATTAATTATTTTAATTATTAACGAGTAGCAAACAATAAGATCCCACAAAAACCGTTAGCTATTAAAATTTTATTTCAAGGTTATATTTACTATGACTCATTCGGCATTTGCCTCGACTGCTCAACGGTTAAATGGTTCTTTAGGAGAAAGGTAAAAATTAAAATCTGCTACTCAGCCAGTATATAAACTGCCGAATATAAACAAGATGCATACGTATATATTCACAGATCAAAAACCATTATGCTGCTGCGAACATTATGTTAAATGCAAACTTAAGAACATACAGCGCTGATATTCAACTGGCACCTTAAGAGCGCGCAGCGCGTCGGTACGATATGGAAGGATATATAAAATTCGAAGCGCAAGCGATACGCCGAATTATGACTTTTACGTGAGTGAAAAGCACGGAGCGATTGACGCGCGACTTAAATTTTATGACGTCAACCATTTTTACCTAATTGCAAGTAAATTAAACAACATAACGAAAAACAAAATGGCCATGTTCAAGATATATACCTAATTTTCTATACAAAACAAAAAATTAAGAAAATAAGTATGCTTTTCCTGAGATTGAAAGCAAAATGTGAGCAAAACATGTATTTTTCAAAAAAATAAACTATCGAGAAAAGTTTTACAAATTGTGTATTTTGTATAGTCATAACGAAGCTAACACTTTGAAATATCATTTACCCAAATATCAGGCTCCTAACTTTTCCAGAATCTGAGATCCAGAACCATTTGTAACCACCAAATTACATATTGCACACTCTTAAACCAGGTGGCATGACGATAACGACGATGACATTGTTTGAATTAATAGTCGATTTTGTGACAGAGGAAAAAACAACCATTTTACTTCCATTGCCGGTGGAATTAACACATGAGAATGGACTATGCTACTCATGCTAACGGGTTGGGAGAGCACATTTTGCTAAGAACGAATCATACTCAAAACACACATGACAAATATGTAAGGTGAAGTTCTGTAATAGTCGATGGTTTTACCTAAAATAGAGCGGAAAAAATTGAGCCGTGATAGCCTTGTGGATATGACCTCTGCCTCTGATTTCGGAGGGTGTGGGTTCAAATACAGTCTGGGACATGCACCTTCAACTTTTCAGTTGTGTACATTTTAAGAAATTAAATATCACGTGTCTCAAACGGTGAAGGAAATACATCGTGAGGAAACCTGCATACCAGAGAATTTTCTTAATTATCTGCGTGTGTAAAGTCTGCCAATCCGCATTGGGCCAGCGTGGTGGACTATTGGCCTAACCCCTCTCATTCTGAGAGGAGACTCGAGCTCAGCAGTGAGCCGAATATGGGTTGATAATGATGATACCTAAAATCAGATCATTGGAAATGTAAAAAAGAAATAGATCGGTATATAACAATTTGCATTATACATGAAAATCCTAATAAGATTATATCGCGCGCTCACTTCTGCGAATTGTGAAATCCGCTGTAATCTCTTTAAAAACACCCGCAATCGGCGTTTCAATAATCCCTTACGTAAATGGAGAGCAGAAAGTATCGGGGATAATTTTGTTTTACTAGACATCAATTTGACTGTAATCTTATCTGAATTGACGATGGAATTTTAAATGACGTTTCTCATAATCATAACTATTGCTGCCTAAGATCCTCAAGAATATTGAAGGAGACTTTAGCTGGTGGGAGGTTTCGGCCGTGGCTAGTTACAACCCTACCGACAAAGACGTACCGCCAAGCGATTTAGCGTTCCGGCACAATGTCGTGTAGAAACCGAAAGAAGTGTGAATTTCATCCTACTTCTAACAAGTTAGCCCGCTTCTATCTTAGATTACATCATCACTTACGTTTAGGAGAGATAGTAGTTAAGGTCTAACTTTTAGAGATTAAAAAAATTAAAACAGTCAGGAAAAGGCTCCAGTTAATTGTTCATGCTTTGACCCACACATACTAACAGGACAAGTTTAATAAGAGCTTCTAAATATGGTTCAGATGCTTTATTTCATTAAGAAATATTATAAAATTTTGATTGGTTGTTTGTCATTTTATCATATAGATAAAATGACAAACAACCAAACAAAAAGTAACCAATTATAAAGCAACGCATATTTAACTGGTCCGAGAGGTCGTATAAAAAGGTATTAAGTATTAAACATTTACATTTAATATTAAAACGGGGACACCTTTGCTCTCCCATCAAAGTGGACACACGACAGCTTTATTGGATTATGAGTTTTGCCAGTTTAAACAGTCCGGAGTTGATGTTTGAACTGGGGCGGTCGGGCGGCGCTAATTCGCCCGGGGGTAGTCCGGATTATTACCCTCCATTGCACGAATACACCGGAATCCACCTCTATATTTCGGCGTATAAAAGTGAAATTCTATTAATACCTAATTTAAACGGGTATTGTTTCGTTTGCCAGTTTACGCGCGTGTGACGGGTTTCTACTGACACCGCTTTTTATAACTTCCTGTTTTATGTTTTTTTTTTATTTTGTATGATACCATGGAATGTGTACTGGATATCTGTTTTGTGGGTATAGCAAATGCCAATTATCATCCTAAAATGTTAATTATTGAGTGAGTGAAAGAAACTGACAAATTTAAGGTTTTAACAGCATTTTAGAATGCAATTCAATAACATGCCCTACACAGCTTTCCTTACTTTCATGAAATCCATTTGCCATGTAAACCTTTTTGTGCCATAAAATAAGAATCATAAACTTAAGAGTTAACGGCTTAGGATTACTATATGATTCTTATTGTATTCTGACGCCTATTTATCTAGTGTAGTAGTCTGGTTTTCATAAACTGCTAATTTCCTGAAAAGGAGATACTTACACCTCAAACGAATTCTTAACACTAAATAGAATACGAGTTACGACAAAAATATAAAGTTATCCAAACAACCAATCCCGTGCAGTTCGCCACTGATTGAACTGATAGCATTGTGCCCATAGATCGTGGTGTAGATGATAAGGCTCCCGTCGCCCTAAACGCGATTTAGATGGCGTCCTAACTGACTGTACGGTGTACTAACGCTGTTCCGTAATTGTTGGTTTATGGCCGTATTGTGTGATCTAATGTATGAGTGTGTCCGCTCTTGTTTATTGTGTGTTTAGTATTGCTACCAACGGCTATTGTTTTGGATTTAGGACATAGTATACTAGTTGATTGACGTGTTAACGCAAAATTGAATCTGTTAGAACTAGGTTTTTGACGACCACCGTGGTGCAGTGGTATGCGCGGCGGATTTACAAGACGGAGGTCCTGGGTTCGATCCCCAGCTGGGCCGGTTGAGGTTTTCCTAATTGGTCCAGGTCTGGCTGGTGGGAGGCTTTGGCCGTGGCTAGTTACCACCCTACCGACAAAGACGTACCGCCAAGCGATTTAGCGTTCCGGTACGATGTCGTGTAGAAACCGAAATTAGTGTGGATTTTCATCCTCCTCCTAACAAGTTAGCCCGCTTCCATCTTAGATTGCATCATCACTTACCATCAGGTGAGGTTGTAGTCAAGGGATAATTTATAACGAATAAAAAAAAAATAGCACCATGGAGAGCAAGTTTATTTTTACTACTAACTTACGTTTACATAATAAGCTAGTGTTAAAAATGTTTTAGGAAACTTTTAAATGCAATAAATGGGAGTTGGTAACTTGCATGAAAGTCTTTGTTCTTTGAAAGCAGAAACTAGAAAACTTGAATTTCATCTAAAGAGGACAGGTAAAAGACATGGTATCTACGGCATAACATATTATTGATATATATTTTATTGATTTATTTAGGCCCATAGTAAGCGTAGCTTGGAACTTCAGAAAATGTTGATTCTGTAAATTCGAGAAAATTAACACAAGAACTTAATCATCATATTTCAGTGAACGTTTATGGAAACCAAAATGTAAATTTTCGATATAATATAAGCTAATGTACACGCATTAAAATTTGTACTTTCAATGCTGTCACCCCCCCAGGGGGACAAACATCGCTCTGTGAACATGCAAATATTTCAGACTGTCCAAACAGAAATTTCATGAATTGCACGATGACAGGCCACGGAGGCGCCATTAAATTACAATGACTCGCTTGTCGTCGTACTGCGGGACACGGAAAATATAATGTGTTTTGAGTACTCTCTCAACGTTTACGAGTCTACTGCTTATGATCTCTATAAAGGGAAAAGTAAAAGGCTCTACATCGTTTTATACTATTAGCGATTCTGTGTTACTTTAGGATTTATCACACAGTAATGTTACTTATTAGTTGCTGATGTCTATGAATAATAACTGATAATATTCCTATATACTTCAGTATACAAAGAACTTACTTTAAATACAACAATTTTAATTGCGAGCAAATTTTCTACTCCCTTCAAATTCTATGAACCAAAATCCTTGCTTAGAACTGAATACCATTAATGCTCTTTGCGGGGATCGCAAATCAGCTCTTGTCTGTTAATTTTCCTTGCAGAGGTAGTCGGGTTTAAAAATACTGGTGCGTTGATTCTTGCGCGTCTTTACGCATTTTCCATGTACATAGCATATGTATGTAGCTATATGTATCTAGCTTTCGATGGTGGTCCATGTATATTTCCATGGACCTCTATCGAAAGCTAGTACAAACATAACAATAAATAGACATCTTTGGACGTATCCCGATTCCCGTTGTCAGTCGACGACGGTCGACGAGTATCGGTAGTTAGTAGTCTATTTGGCAACGCGTCCGCGACAACGTGGACTTTGGCCTTGACACTGTTCATTAGTGTAGGATATATCTGCCAACTAATCTTCGAGAGCAAAGCGAAACATCGGATTATTATTTGCATTGTGATAGACGTTGACGTTGTTATTGTATGAATGTATGCGTCCAATAGATACTTTTTTTTATCCTTTACTAGTTAGCCCTTGACCACAATCTCACCTGATGGAAAGTGATGATGTAATCTAAGATGGTAGCGGGCTGACTTGTTAGGATTAGGAAAACCATCCACACGCCTTTTCTACACGGCATCGTAACAGAATGCTAAATCGCTTGGCGGTACGTCTTTGCCGGTAGGGTAGTAACTAGCCACGGCCGAAGCCTCCCACCACACTCACGCACTCTTACTTAGATCTTACAGTTTGGACGTGAGTTTTTATAACGGACGTTAAAAAAGCGTTCAAATATAGTATGAAGTTATATGAAGGTCTATCTCTAACGCCCATAATTGAAAATGCAACACTGCTCGAAAAAAAGCGTCGTGTTTTAAAAACGCTGTCGTGTGAACATATAGTTGGGAATGCATTTGTTGTATTTGAACGCTTTTTAACGTCCGCTAAAAAAACTCTCGTGCGAATGGGGGCTTAGAATATGCTAGTTCGACAGGCAATGCAAGTGCCATGTATTGAATTAATTTATTCTAAATCAGCATCTTAGGCTAGTTATCACCCAATGTATCATATCCTAGACATTCCACCGAGCGAATATCTATCAGGTTTATGGTTTAACTTGGTTTAGTGCTTTGATGGGTTACTACTAAAGCATTAAACCAAGGGAAAAGTGTATCGTTTATTTAAAGTTACTTTGAATAAACGATACCCCAGTCAAGGTCTAGCTGCTTGTGTATCGACGCGACGTTGTTTACCTTTAATGATTGCCTACTATTCATTTATTTAATCCTTTCATTAAAAAAATTGCATAATTGCACCAATCTTTTAAAGTGATTTCTTGCTTGAGTAAACACTCGAATAGTATTTATTTCCTTATTCGTTAAATTTACCGTTTTACTAAAATAGGCTAATGGTTGATTACTTTAATACAACTATTTAAATTAAACATCGGTAAAAATTGCTACATAATTGACTACTAAATAACTACACACTTGAGAGTAAAAGGGTCCAAAGATTATTTCGTTGATTGTCTAAGTGCTCGACATTACTTGGTAGTTGCTTCACGTTATTTATTTTGTTCAGTCCATTTAGGGTCTTGTTGTGCAATTAAAGTTAAATGCTAGAAAATAACCGTAGAACGAGAAGTGCCTATAGTTATTACGAATGATGTAAATTTTTTACTATCATTTATTTATTTGTCCTTTTTTAATTTTTTAACAATGTTAATATAAATATAAACATAAAATACAAAACTTTAAAAATAAAAATAAACCCTCCCATTGCAAATTATTATCAAGTATTGTAAGTAACGATTTTATGATATACCCCCGTGCTTTGGAAAGCACAAGTCGGTCCAAAAAATTACCACTTAAATTAAATATATTATTTGGTTCATTTCTAAACGTATCACCCAAGTCCAACCCATCATAGAAACTGAGTGTCAGGTTAGGTTAAACTAACTAACTAACTATAAATCTCCTTTTCTGTATAAAGGAATATTCAGCCAAAATAAGGGATGAAGAGGATTTATAACCGACTTCAAAAAAAGGAGGAGGTTCCTAATTCGATTTTTTTTGATAATGTTTGTTACCTCATAACTTCGTCGTTTATTAACGAATTAATTTTGAAAATTCTTTTTAGTTTGAAAGAGTATATATACTTCCAGATTGGTCCCATTTTATTTCATGAATTTATGAAATATAATTTGGTTTAGTAATTTTGTGTTAAAATCAAAATAATTGATATACGTCTTTGAAGTCGGTTCCAATTATGTTAAAAGGTTTCTTCTCAACCGATTCATCCATCCAAACCTGTAGTACAGTAAACTGATAGACATGACTTTTTAAAAATGCTTAGAAACTAAGCCTTTTTGAAATAAACGATTTCGAATTTTAAAATAATAGTTTTCAAATAAATTGTCTGTCATTTTATAAAATAGTCGAAAGCGGCAACTAAAGACTGTTGATTAATAGAAGTGTTTGTACGATCTACTTGCTCAACTAACCGTGGTCTATGGCTGTCTCATTAGCATCTCCGCTCTAGAGATAGTCTATGGCCCTTTTCTCTTTCTTGAAATTAGACAGCTCTTACAATGGACGAGATGTGTATCTCTGAGATATTAATATAACGATATAAATTAACTGACCTAGAAATGGTGTTTGGATTAGTGGAGAACGATGAGAGTGAAATTTGATTTTAAAATTGATTAAAAGGACGTTTAGTGGAAAGTAACATGGAAATAGGGAAAAGTTGTAGTGTAAGTTATAAATCATAATTGTTAGTATCTTGATCAGCTGTTGTGACGTATTGAGTGGGCATAATTCGAAGACCTCATTCTGGTGATTACGATTCTGCATGTTGCCAGGTGGTTTGTTTTATTTTGTTATACTCGACCCCTCTGTTTTATTGCTTGTTTTGTTTAGAATATCAAGTTTTTATCATAACATTATCATACTAATACCCAAGTTAAAAACAAGCATTTTTTTTAAATTTATCACTCCGAAACTACTCATTCAAGTGAAACTTGGCACAATTTGAGTAAATACTACAAAGAAGGTTATTGGATACTTAATGTCGCGAAAAAAAATTAGATTGAAACACTATTTCCGTCTTTTCATGAATTATTTATATCACATTTTTATTTCATAAGTGTTTTTTTAATAATTATTGTTAATGTTAAGTTCCAAACGTGAGCCAGTTAGTGGTAACAGTTGAAAGTAAGCGGTTTTTCTGATTTATTTTCTATGAAAGTGTACGCAGTCGCGCTCCACATGACATGTCGGGCGCTCTGCGGTCGATGGTGACGGTGCTAGACGAATTTACATATAGAGCAACATACTCGTACCGACATACTGTTTTTAGTCTGCCTTTCTATCGTGACTACTGAGGGTAGAACGGAGAAGGAAATGTTTTATCATAGGCACCAATAGGATTACTTTTCTCTCATTTATTTATTATTCCTTTTTTTTTAATTTTTAACAATGTTTATATATAAAATACAAAACTATTAAAAAATTATAAAAAAATCAACCCTCATCGGGACATTTGAGTGCCCAAGCAACCGATGGTCAGTGCTCCAGAGTGAGAAACCTCTTCAAGAATAACTGCCTTCTGTATCCGACTCTTGATCCAACAGTTAAGAGAAAGCTTCATAAGCAGTTAAGCTTTTTGCTATAAGACCATTGACTGGAACAAATATCGGAACAATAATACTTTATTTTTTCTACGATTATCCGCGAGGAAACCCTAAATTACGACATTCATAAATACTATAAAGGTTAGTGAGATTTTAGAGGGTAATCTCTAGATCTACTAAACCGATTTTGAAACGTTATTTGTGAGTGTAATAGGCTATATTTTATCCTAGTATTCTCACGGGAACGGAAACTACAAGATTTAAAACCGCGGGGCGTTTGTTTATGTATCAAGACAGTTCAATATAACTTGCTTTGCACCTCCCATAATCGAAAATTCAAATTGGTTCATCTGATAAACAATGTGTCACCGTTCTCTAATGCAAATTGTCAGACTTTTACGCGTTAACAATGACGTGCTCATAAATATTTAGCACGTTTAGTTTCGAATTGTGCATCGACCGGCGGGTGACCTTCGTGGGTACTTTTATTGGGGTTGTAGTTGTGCGTGTCGTATCCGTTGAGGGTCAGAAGGGTCAGATATTATATATGAGGTAAAGGAAAACTTCGATAACGACCCAACTTTAGCGCTTTATCTATGTTCTGTACAAATCAATTTAAAAGTTATTCCGTTAAACACAATTGGAATATCAGGCGGAGATCTCTTCTAGAGATTGTTGAAAAATAGCAAAAATCAAAATGAAACGGTTCAATCGTTAGTAATCCTTCTTTTATTCGCTCCAATACTGTTCAATATTTCGGTATTCTTTTTCATTAATAAATCCACAGTTTTTCCCCTTTTTCCTGAGACTCGAGCCAAAACAATACCAATATAGTTAGTTATTTCATTGCTGTGCTTATTTTGATAAAATACACTTTTTCATCAAAAATATCGAGAGTCTATCTGAACCTTACCTGCGGAGTGTTTCGATTTTTTTAATGAGAAGTATATTTTGAACAGAAAAATTAAAATTACAACAATACAGCCAATAACTTTATTTTACTGGAGCATTTTCAAAATTGTTTTTCATATCGGACTTTAAAGTCAGCCAAGTTTTTCATTACACACACATACCCAATATGATCGAGACTTGAGCGAACGGTAGCATTGAAAAGTTTTAAAATCTGCGATATATTGAAATGGTGCATGGAAAAAAAAATATTTATTTAGTCATCCCGCAAATTATTGTGCAAAACAATAGGCAGTAGTGATTATATTCAGTCGAGTGGTCTCACTGCGTGGCGGGAGGGTGCCTCGCAATAAAAATGTATAATACGCCGTGCGGGAGGCGCGCAGCCCTCCTAGCTTTGACATCATTACAATTATTGCTGCCCCACCCCTGTCTTCTCGCCACAAAATCGTGAACGTGTGTCTCTGAATGCGACCGTATTTGTCTAAGGGCTCTATAAGTCTCATCTAGTTCTGCTTTTGTGATGAATGCAGCTAATATAAATAGACGCATCACGCTCTGTCAAAAAAAGAGGCCTAGCAGTCCAATCAAAACAATTTATTATCTCTCTTGTTGGGACATTGTATTTCTTTTGGATTGTGACACTCAGTGGTTGTCGATCCTTTGAAATCAACACATATGAAGTTGATAATGTATCAATTAAATGCACAAATCAACAGTAGAGTATTGTCTTATTTTAAAATTCGTCAAAATTAATAGGCTATTAAACTGATACAATTCTAATTTCAAAGAGATTCGTAAGAAGAGTTGTATTTTAATGTAATGTCTGTCATTTTCAGAGTTATATCCAAACGGCGTCATTAAGGCCTTCTTTTTGGAGAGGTTCGCTGACAATGACAATTTACGTCCTTTGTAACCCGCACCCAACGTAGACGGTGATAAAGGACCTCCTAATCCTTCCATTACGATCCCGACGAGATTTTACTGAAATTGAGTATTGTTCTCTAGTTTGTAACTTGTTGGTTGCTACACGATGTTTTTGCTTGCGTCATGTTTTATACCGTACCTGCTATTAAAGTCTTGTATTGCAGCAATTTACACGATAGTGTGTGGAGTAAAAATTTATTAACACAATAAAAATAAAAGTAGACACGGAAGAATTTCACAAATCTCGGCATGGATATTTCAAATCTAATATGTCTCAATAAGTGATTATCTAATGCACGAGCATATCGAAGGAAACAATCAAATTGATGCTTTTACTTTTGCTGTTGCTTCACAAAAAAATAATAATGAAAACTGACATTTCTGTGAGACTTTGGCGGATGGATCAGGAAATAATAACAATTAATTGATCTTCAATCCTTAATAAGCCTGGTATACGTTTCGTTCAAGCTTTGTAGCCCCAATAAATTGCCAAATCATAATAAAGCAATTTATTTGATTATTATTATATTATTAGCAACGTAAAATGGTGTATTACTGCATATAGATGAATTGTAATAAATATAAGATATAAGATGATCTCAGGACGGACAGAAAGACCTCAATAATGCATTTAAAGCACTGGAATCCAAATAAATCTTACACATGAAGAAATGAATTTATAGCAATGAAATTACCGGGAAAGTCTGAAGTAAGATATTGCTATGGGAAGTGGGTGAAATAGATTATAAATGGGATTACGAACCCGGAGCTCCGACTATCTGGTATCTCCTTATAAGAAAGAATATACACGCACCTGTAATGTATGATAACGTTTTTTGTATCGAGGATATTTCTGTTTGAGTATCAATGGAAGTATATCCGACTAATAGTTCTCGTCGCCGTGGAATTTGTTGATAGTTTTTAACATTAGAACTTTTATCTTGTAACTGACTCTTTACTTTAGTATTTGCAACAAACGCTAGCCATTGTTTTCTATAATCTGCCTCTGTACGAAAATTATAAATATTGTTTCATTTACGCATAAAAACGCAACAAACATAGACTGAGTTATATCCAGCTGTCCTACAGATAAATGCAAATCCGGATGTTTACTTTTTTGACTTACAGGAAATACGGACGATATATACATACGTAACAAGAGTCATGTAGGTGTACCAACTTACGTACATGAGGTGAGAACATACTCGAGTCACTGCCGAAACGATATTTAGGAATGTTGCAATTTAATTTTATCTCGTCGTAAATTGTTTTTTGGAACTTATCCAACAAGACACTGCATCACCCAAACACCCGGATACAAGCCATGTGGGTGGTCATATACTTTCACGTTTGTTGCGATAACAAAGATGCCATAACCGTAGATTATGCTCCTTATATTTGATGGAAAGATACCTTCTTTAATACCGCCTGAAATTAGTGTAATTAGCTAGCTGGCAGTAGTTCCGCAGTCCAATTATGTAAGCCTTATTAAAATATTCTCTCGTTCACTGCTTTCAGCTTGCGCTTCATGTTTCATTTGAATACTGTTGGAAAGTTTCTTTTTAAAGATCGTTAAGTAAGACCAATATACTTTTTTTCCTTTTCAGCTAAGTTTGTGTATATTTTCGCAATGGGCAGAGGGACTCTTTCGGATTTAATACACCCGTAACATATTGAGGCTTATATTTAAAATGAGAGTTGAGAACAACCGTTATAGGTATTTTTTTGTGACCAGCACCATGTAGTACACAAAAGGAAATGCAGCATTATATAATTGTTGAATAATTCGAAACGTACCGGCAGAAACTTTAATGTTGATTGTTTTGGGATATTGAGAATCTTTCACATGCCGTTGTATTGAAGAAAGTTTTTTCAACCGCCGATGTTTCTGTATAAGGCTCGGTAGCTGCTTCCTTTTAGAGCTGTTCCTTTATGTTCATTCAAATGCTTTGTTGTCTGTATAAAGTTTGGCTATAAATCAAGAATTATGTTACATCTTACAAGGGAAGTTTAACTAGACAACTTTCAATAGGTTCAATCTATACTAATATTATAAAGCTGAAGAGTTTGTTTATTTGAACGCGCTAATCTCAAGAAATACGGGTCCGATTTGAAAAATTCTTTCAGTGTTAGATAGCCCATTTATCGAGAAAGGCTTTAGGCTATATTTTATCCCCGTATTCTTCGGGAACGGGAACCACGCGTGTAAAACCGCGCGGCGTCTACTAGTTATAGTATAATCATCATTAACTACCCATATTCTACTCACTGTGGAGCACGAGTCTCCTCTCAGAATAAGAGGGTTTTTTTTGGCCTTAGTCCACCACGCTGGCCCAACGCGGATTAGCAAACTTCACACTCGTAGAGAACTAATAAACTTAACTTAAGGGAAAATGTAAATAATTATTATATACATTTTTATTATAACATTAAATGACGGCAGTAACATTTTTATTTACAAAATAAAATTGTATTGAGACGATGGCACTCCGCTGTCGAGGTTAATGGCATCACTCGAAATGTGCGAGCTTGTTATTTAGTATTTGAGAAGTAGGAAATTGGCAAACTTAGCCAATTCACGGCAACGAGTCTCCGTCTAGGCGCGCTAAATTTAACACTTAATTAATTTAGCACTTGTCTGATCGAATAAATTTTGACGTTGACTATAAAATGATACGCTACTTTGTTAATTTCTGAATGAAATTCTTTGATGCCGTTAAAAATTATTTGTATATTTCTTTTTTCTATTATACATATAATGTCTCGCTTTAAACAATTACTCGTTGATGAAAAAAGGTGGATATTTTGAATGTATTTTTTTTTTACGTATAAATTGTTTGCATACAGTAAGTATTAATTGTAATACCAGACAAACGGTTCACGTTATCAGAAATATCAGAATAAAACAAATTGGAATGGTGTAGGAAGTAAGAAATGCTGTGGTCACGATTGGACCGCGTATTGGAAATTATGCAGCGACGTTATATCTATGCTAAATACTGTAGCGGTATGCCTGTTTATAAGTAAATTGAGTAAATTAGACAAAGTGGTACAGCGGACAACGGTATTAATTATAAGACTAGAGTTCTTGGTTACATTCAGGAAGCAATATATCTTGTAATGATATCTTGCTATCTATAAAGCGATAGTTCGACAAGAGTCTTCGAACCCTCCATTGGTTGTACAGGGGAATTATAATTATTCAAAGGCTTTGCAGTGCGGCGGGCTAGTTAGTGTGTGTGGGTATGTGTAAACTCAAGCCCTACTCCATAGTTTTTACTCTGGAGGCTTTTTGATATATATTTTTTTTAATTCGCATAGTTCCCGGCAAATGTCGAGACGACTTTGTTTAGCGTGCGCTGTTTGGCTTACGGATCCATGTTTGCACTGCGCCATTGTGATGACACTACAGTGGACGGCTCGTTAAAATCCGACATTGCTCTCCAAATGACGGGGAAAATAGTTTTAAATGAAACTTGATTTTTTTATGGCGGCACTGAAAATATCATCGACGACAAAATAGAGGCACATTTCACAGACATATTTGTAAGTTATATAAAGTCTTTATTCATCGTTGAAAAATGAATCTATGTGTAAAATCAGAAGGGTATACCAATCATAGTTTATGTAAATGGTATCATAGCTTAGCATTTGTAAAATAGCTTATATTTCCAGCACGTTTTGTTTTAGTACCAATGTAGTGAAAACATTTATAGACGGCACGTCGTAGACGCTATTTTTGCAACATTTGCGTGCAGATTCAATGGGATGAACGCTTTCATGATTCGTGCACTCCTACTGTTGACTATTTGTTTTTTCCGCCAGTTCGTCGACCGAGTAATTTTTCGTATGTTCGGCCTCGAAATCGTTGATACGAAACTCAGTTGTTACTTGAAACGATCCTCGTAATTTTATGAAAACTTTCTGAAGACAAGTTTTAAAACGCTTTTATCTAGATTAAAACCTGTTTCAGAAAAGGTAACTTAACATCAACTTTCGCCCCTTTTTAACACACCGAGCATTTTATTATGCCTGCGTGGTGATTTATGTTGGAGAGTAGGTATGAAGGCTTTTATATGGTTATTGCGCACTGAAATCAATGTCAGAAACTTTCAGTTGTTGCGTATATGTTCAAGGTTTTATCAATTTATTGACATTAATCGTGTTTCAGATTAATTCTCCGTAACGTTTTTTTCCAGCTCTTTGATTACTGGCTCTCATTGATGTAATGTATAGCTATATTTTCACACTAACTAGATCTGTTAGCGGTTATTAATAAATATCACACGCATGAGTAATGATCCGTAATTGGAGACAGAGGCTATCGCTTTAAAATAAAGACTTCGTGACATCCGTCAAGTAACTGTACATTATCGATGTCCATTTTATGCATTACGAATTATTGTGATTTATTTTAGTGTGATATTTTTACAAATGAATGAAAGAAGAATAGAATGGGAGATGGCAAGGCTCAGAGTTAATGGAAGGCTGTGGTAGTGACCACATCCTTCCATCAGCTCTGATTCTTTCTTAGGGTAAGAAAGTGAGATGTTTGCAATTGTGTATGTGTATGTATTATAAAGTTTGTTTTATTAAGATACTTTTGTGGGGGAAGTAAGAAGTACACATTTAGTAACTCCAAAAGTACTCGTATAAGTGCCTATTATGCATTTATCGTTTGTGCGTGCAAATTACGATTTGGTTATGAGTCATGCCGTTACTTAAATGGTATTGAGGCTTATGAGGTGCGGTGGTGAGAGAGTAAGGTATGCTCATTGAGATTCAGCACGACGTGCACCAAAGTTTACCTTATCCGGTCACTTCGTAATGTCTCTATTGTCTGCGTGCGTAAATTCATGAATACTTTGTATCGCACTATATCGAGTGGTGATGTAAATAGTTGAGAGGGTTAAATAGTGTTATTGTTGCTAATGTGAAGTACATTTAGTAAACTGAATAAGCCACGCCAAGATTCAGGAGATGTTGTCGAACTAATAAACCTAATTTATGAAGGATCTAACCTAATAAGCCATATTTCCTCTCGATACGTATCCTTGAAGATTTAGATTACGTAGACATGGCACGCGTTTATACTCTTAACTTTTTGTCGTTCCGCTGACTGCACCACTCACATTTAATCAATATTGCAGCCTCTCTCCATTGTTACCGTTACAGATAATTAATCATTGCGATCGGTCGTTTGTTTGTACACTAATAAGGGTCTCTTGTCTTAACTTTTTTGTCTGGATTGTGCTGACAATGTCGGCAGACTGTTGCGTCAGGTTTACGGTAATTTCACGGGCTGTGCGTTTGGGCAGTTCCTTGCGGTGGAAAAGTGAAGTGCGAAGTTTCGGCGAGCCGGCGGCCGGCGTCGCGGAGCGTGGCGGGGTCGACGCCTTCGCCTGCGCGAGCGCCTTTTGCTCTCAGAACGATGAATGTAGTAGGAGTCTGTATGAGTTTACATGCAAGTTCGTTTCATAGTTGTCGTTCTTGTATGGTATCTGATACTATGATGTTTATGGTTAGGCGGCCGCGTATGTCGATTATTTCTTTCAGTTACATTAAGATGTAGAGGTTTGGTTTGATCTAATATAAAAATGATGTTTGTTATTACTAATCCCTCGCAATAAAACTTGAATCCTGCCATGCACGTTAGTTTATTTGGAATCTAATTTGCAGATACCTACTTAGGACTACTTCAGCTACTTCAGCTAGTGTTTCTTTATAATTATTATTAATGGAATCTCATAATAATATAACATACCCATTCACGAAATTCCGAATTACAACTCTATCAAGTTTTGTATTACTAAGCGGTATATTTGAAAACATTTGTATTGTTATAAAATTCAATGAAGGTAGGATATTGCAAGTCATGATAGCAGCTCCTTCTACGCTATTTGTTGATTATTCTGTGGTCTTGCGACGAAGCGAGTAGCGACTCCATGTTATGGTAGTTGCGATTTGCGGTTTGTCAAACTGATTTTTTTGCCGATGCAATGATTGTGTAGAATGCGATGGAATATTTCTAGATTGTTAGTCGGTTCATTGGATTCGCTTTTTTTATAATCCTTCGCTAACCTGAGTCTGATTTTTTAGGTGAGTGTCTAATTTCATTTTTAAATATTAATTTGTAAGAGCATGTTTCAAAAATATACATTATCCTTCAATAAATAATCGTTATCTTAATAAATGCGAAGGTCATCACAATATCTCAAAAACAAAAAAAAAAATCAGGCTGGTAGGTAGGTACTTTATAGGTATTAGACGCTAAGAATGGATTTTGCGAGAGGGCCGGATTAAGGAGGTCTACAAAGACGCTAGTAGACGATAAATAGGATGCCATGTCATACACACTGTTAATAATCAAACCTTAAGAGTCTAAGAGTTTTCACGAAGCTAAGGGTCTGGCGACTGGAGACATGATTCCTCCTGTAGAAAATATCAAAAAATTACGTTTTATATCTCGACAATTGACATACCAGTTCTTCAGTAAGTACTGAAGGCCAACAATTTGTCAGCCTTCATACAGTGAGTGTAGTTTTGCAGGCCCTCGAAGTTTTCACAAGTTTGTGTTTGTAACCGAGTATTTATTTAGATTTTTTATTCTTACTCTTTAAATATTTGACGGCTGCGTGGCGCAGTGGGTGACCATGCTTGTTGCATCCATGGCCGTGGGTTCGATGGAAATCTGGAAAATATTTGTGACGAACATAGATGTATATATTTATACATTATATAAGTACATATTTATATGGAACAAAAAAAAATATATGATAAAATCAGCTATCTGAATACCTACTCATAACACATATTATACCTATACTTGCTTTCGGGCTAAGTAGTGATGTGTGTATTGTTTAAGTATATTTATTTATAAGACGATTATCTTAGCATTCCATGTTAAAAACACCTAATGTAATACGTAAATGTGTTGCAATATATTCTCGTACGTGTAAATTGCATACACTTTCATGTGTCGGAGACATACAAATTTAAGGAGTACTGTCGCCGTCTCGATTAAGCAGAATCCGATTTAAAAATAAATTCTGCACCGCTCTCGACTGTGAGAGTCGCGATTTATGTTGACAAATTGCATTGGCTGAATATGGTCTCTGAATTTAAGCATCTACACATGTGAAGTATTTGTTCCTAGTTATTTACTTGTTTAGACGTCTGTAGGTGCACTAAGTTTGTTGTCAACAGGTTAATAATTGAAAAAGCCACTGCGTTCCAATAAGCCATTACAATAACTAATTACTAAAAGAGGATTGTTTGTCTTTTGGATTATTGCATATAAGTACCTACTCGTATACTACTTTGTTCATCTGTGTTAAGACGGGAATTGTTGATTGCGAGTTTCTCCAAGTTTTATAGCTTATTCACATAGCACAAAAGTTAACTTTGACGAAAAAATTGTAACCTATGTATATTTAAAAGTTACTTTCACATCAAACGAATAAGCTCTTTTAGAGTTAAATGTCAATACATAACATGAATTATTTGCGCGTTTCACTCTAAGCAATCCACTTAATCAATGACATTGGAATTTGACAATGCCAATGATTAAGTAGATGTAGATAGGCGCTATGTGTGAGGAATGGACATGTCACGAGCGAATCTGGAGGCTTCTGCGACAGCCGGCGAGAACATCTGGAGGGCGCAGTGAGTGCCGCCGGAGGGGCGCGCGGGGTGCGCTCGGGCTCCGGGCTGCAGCGCGGGTCGCGCGCCAGTCCCCCAGACACCGGCCGCGCGAACGGCCACCGCGACACGTGCTCCCCCGGTCTCGGTACCCCGCTGTACCCCGCCGTACCCCACTGTACCCCACTGTGCCCAGTGCAGTGTGCCGCCGCCTACCGCCGCCCGCCTAGCACCAGCGGTTCACGCTCCACGTTGCATACATGTGAGTCTACTGTCTAAGCGCCCGCCCACGCTCGCGCCGCGCCGGCCGGCGTTTTCTCGCTTGTGGTGTATTTCTGCAAACAAAGAAGTGATTGGTGTTCTGAGATTGTACGAATCGATTTTAAAAATTGAATTAAAATACAATTCTTAATCTTTACGTGAGTATAAAATATAGTGGGTAAAAATAAAGAATGCATACAGTGTAATATGTAGTTCCTAAATAGAATAGTGATGGGAAAGGTGTCTTGTGTATCACCTGTATAAGTTATATTTTAGAGTTGTTACTCGGCAGCTGCGTTTGATCTGGTTTTTTTTTATAAGACGACGCGAATAATGGAACTATTGAACTTTGTATGCTTTGTTCGTGTCTTATTCAAAAATACACCATGACAGTATAATTGTTATCATTTTAAGTTGCAATTTGTATTCTTGGATGGATTATTATTAAACCTATTTTTAACAGGTATAGGAGATTCAGATAAAATAAAATTGTGATTGATTTTTTATTGATATGTACGACGTTTTTGTATAATTACACATGCAAAAAAAATTGTAAAGCTTCATATATTCATCATTATACACGCGGTAGACGACGGTAGCATATCACGCCTGACTCACATCCAGACAATAGAGTACTTCAAAAACCCTTTATTTCACACCCTATTGTAAATGATTAACTCATAACACCCCACACTGTAATTTAGCGGTGTGAGCTATTGTAGTTGTATACTAGAGTTTATAGGCTTCAATTAATTTATTACATTAGTCAAGATAACACGGGGTATAGATAAAACATAAAACAGCGTGGTGGGTATGGTCTCTCAATTAGATTAATTAAAAACGCCGGGCGATGGCGCGGTATCACGCGAGCGGCCGCGGACGGGGGTCTTCGAACCTGCACCGTGGAAATGGGATTACTGCACGGCCTTAAATGCTATTTCGCACTCGTTCTAGCCACAGAGGTTCCCAAACTTTTTGTTCTCATTGACCACTATCGAAAACTAACTGGTTCCAGTGGATTCCCTGTACAGATCCAATTCTATCATTTCCCAAAATTCGACAAAATGTGTGACACATATTTAACTATGGAAATTTGCGTTACAGCTGAATCAAATTAACAACAAAAAAAAGTGAGAATTGATAAATTGATTGTGTTGTGGATGGATGTTTAAAAATCAAAGTTGGCTAACCAAAAAAGTGATTCCATCCAACATTACTTCTATCTACTCACAACACAAGAAACCAATAAATTCTCTCTTGCTTGATTTAGGAAACTCGCCATTCATTTACTAAATAAAATTTAATGGAACCCCGCTTACGTATTGTCCACCACAGTGGTTCACCTGCACCACTTTGGGAATCAATGGTCTAGCCGCTAGTCGCTGGCCCATCGTAAATTACCCCGTCGCTTGTACGCGGACACGGTGGATTCCTTTTGCGCGTTTTTCTTTTAAACGGACCATCTCTAGGCGAGCGTCTATGAAAAACATTCCACGATCGGACTCGCGGTCGTGTATTTAACTAGAGTCGCCGTTCATCCAAGCGTGCTTTGAAATATTGGAGAATTTCACCTATTCACAGAGCCATCTTTAACCTACCCTTTAAGATAATGAGATTCTGCTCTGCGGCCTGCAATGCTATTTCGCACTCATTCTAGCCTCTAGCCTGTACTCTAGTCATTGGTCCATCGTAAATTACCCTCGCGGATACGGTGGAGTCTTTTTGCGCATTTTTCTTTTAAACGGACCATCTCTAGGTGAGCGTCTATGAAAAAATTGTATATACCGTTCATCCAAGCGTCTTCAGAATAATTGTGCAGATCACCCATTTTATCAGGTTGTCTTTAAAGTAATAGAAACCTTAGACACTAGGATTAGGCGATCGCAAGTCTGAAAAATGTTCCACGATCCGATATGAGTCTGTATTGCTACATTTACCTTTTCTCCTAACATGTTCAACATATTTGTGCAGCGTCTCTAATTCCACGTTTTACGCTTTAGAAGAAGCCTGGAAACTAAAATTGTTTTTTTATAATATAGATCAAAAGACGGGAAGCGATTGTTTTGTTTATTTTTAATAATTTTTAAATACGACGTAGGTAGCAACGAATTAATGCGGTTTTCGTTCTATTAAATGATCTAGCGGCTACTTAATACAAGTCCACGATCTAATAGGTTGATACAAAGGTTTCACTTTTTCTAGAGGACTGTATATTTTTCACCTAGAGCCATTTTCACAATTTCACATTGCCTGCAATATTATTTTGTGCGCCTAACACATTCTGTCATTTAATTAAAATCTTTAATTACTCGAAAGAACGAAAGATCGTCACTTTTTATTTTTTTACGACTTGTACAATGTTACTGAACTGCAGGTGCTCTTGCGTCTCTGACTCTACCTGACATCTTCAAATAACCTATATGATGCCATTTTGTTTCGTCTTTACATGACATAAATTCATTCTTCATCTATACTTTATCTTCGTATCAATATTTTATACTATGTTATTGTTTTCTTTAAAGTGTCCACAACAGTAAGTGCAACTGCTTTTTGTGACTCGTTTTTTTACAATTTGGTTAAAAGAAACAAGCGCAAGATTAAAACCTGATAGTTTGCTGTTTTTTAAACACTGTCCTATTGTCAAGATTATCAGAATTTTAATTATTTTTCAGCAGTAAAAAATATCTTGCTTAGTGAGTTTATTATTTGGGAATAGATAGATTATTTTGTTTATTTTTCGCGTCTTATCACGATTTCTGTAATTACACAAAGATTGCATTATCTTGTAATAAAAATATCTTAACAAGTTTATTAAATAAAATATGTACTTATACTTTGAGCTCCAATACAAAACAAAATGCACTTTAGACTAAATTTTTATAAGGATATAGATAGTTATACGAGTACTATGGCTATGAGATTGTTGCTAAATTAAAATATAAATAGTTACTACCTGTATAAAATGGTATCTAATTATAAAGTAAGATTAAAAATATATCATGTATCAGAATTAATAGCGGAAGGATTATACCGCTACGTCAATTAACTTCATGTAACAAAGTTGGATGCTTCTTTGGTCTAATACATTCCTGGCAACAAAATCAAATAATGTTGAAGAATTTCTTCTATAAGTGAACAATATTAAATGAAGGATTGCGCAAAGGAAAGGAAAGAAAGGAAAATAAATTAAAATTAAGGTAGAAAATCTTGCTTTATTTGCAGATTAGCTGACGCCGCGCGGTTTCACCCGCGCGGTTCCCGTTCCCGTAGGAATATGGGGATAATATATAGCCCATAGTCTTCCTCCATAAATGGGCTATCTAACACTGAAAGAATTTTTCAAATCGAACCAGTAGTTCCTGAGATTAGCGCGTTCAATCAAACAAACTCTTCAGCTTTATAATATTAGTATAGATTAAAAATTAAGGCTTTTAGTGCTAAATTATGTTTTAAATTAAGTTGTCAACAACTAGACTAAAGTGCTCCAACAGAACAGTGTTTTATACTGGGCTTGTTCGATTACTTTTTTTTACTTACAAGTATATCAATTATCATAATCGATATCAGAGGGCAAAAACTATCCTATTATATTTATTTATTATTATCATTCAATCACCTTGTATTTTTTTACATTTTTTACAAACAAATAATAAATATTATAAATAAGATAAATGATTTATCTGTTATGTTATCTAGAAATGTTGGGAAGTAATTCCGTTCCCTTAGATACGTGTTTCTAGATGCTTAAGGCCGGCAATACACAGGCAGCTCGAGCAGTTAGCCAGTAATCAACATATAACGACCGTTCTTGCAGTCGAAAGTCAACAGCTTAAAGCTGCCTATGATAACTGCTCGAGCAGACTGCTTAATTCAAATCAGTAGATCGCGGGGGCAGTCGAAAGCTCGAGCTTTTGGTGTATACCTGGCGACTGCTTTACCGCACGATGAAATATCACCGTGCTGCCAAAGGAGTAGCAACTGCTCGAGCGGGTCTCGTTGTTGTAGTACGTAGGTAGTTTACTATGCAGTGGTACCATGAAGCAGTCGAACCTGGCTGCTTCAAGCTCTTCGTGTATGCCCGGCCTAAGATTTCAGCGCCCTTATGCAAATCCCAGCGATGTGGGACACATGCAGATGCATGCCATTGTGTCAGAGACTAGACGAGATGTATCTAGGTGCACCATTAAGTGTTGCAGCACAAAGCCACGGGAATTATCTCCATATTTGGTTAGGTGTTGTCAGTTTCCTTTGTGTTTGGTAATCTGCGCAGCTCTATTAAATAACGATATTTTTATAATTTGATAGTACGCGTTGTGATATCGTCTTTATCTAGAATATGGTGTTAGAGACTCACACTCGAGTTATAAAGATATCGTTACAGAATAGCTTTACTATTTTTATGATGATGTTTATGATACTGTTTATTGGTTTTTAAATCGAATACGGATATCCGATTCAGTCCAGATTTTGCCTATGATTTATTTTATGATAATAAAGAATTTAGTCAATTTCTACCAAAAATGACTACTGGAGCTTTGACTTCGTTTGAAAGGTCTCCTGCTAAGAGTGACTGAGAGAGAGATTATTTAGGAGACGTGATAGTAGTGGGAATAAAAATAGATTTAATTGTTTGGTGCCCAGTTCCTAATAATGGTTAAGTTAACTTAACCTTAAGTTATGCAGCTGTGAAACAATATAAATGTATAATAATAATAAAGATAGATATAAGAATAATATAATGATAAAAAGTGAACGATTTTGAAATCAAAATTCTCAACATGTCTTAAATAATAATGAATGTAACGGTAGAATAAGTAAATTTTGACAAGTCTGATATATGCTTCAATGCGTGTGATATCCTTCCTTATCAGAGATCAGAGATCCAACAAAATGACTTCAATGTTAGGTTTAGCTAAGTTTTAATGAGATAATGACTGGATTTATTATTCACTTCTTACAAACCGAAGGATTTGCAATTTAATATTGTGAAGAAAATAAATTTGTTATTCATTGCGACATGGATTTCCGCAAAGTAATGGTTGCTCATATTCAATATTCAAGACCATAATTAGAAAAGATAAAATATAGCTCTCTCGTTTCTCCTACTCACATCATACATATATGTATGTTAAATTGATTATCTGGTACATTACAACATTAAGTATATTTAACATGAAAAAAGATTTTATTTTTATTTTAAATTTTTAAATCTTGTATTTCATGTAAGCTTTGTAGTTTTACTTTTGAAACGTCAAGTTCGTCTGTTTGTAATGTCTACTCTACCAGTTCAAAATGCGAATTCACATTGAGAAAAACCGGCAAGCAATTTTAAATAATGATTATTCATTAGGTAATTTCATGTCTTGTGTGACGATTAAAGCTGGTCTAAATCCCTGTAAACATCTTTGTTAAATCGATGTCATCGATGTTATAGAGACATAGTCACAAAATTAAACTGATTTTTTCGAATAAAATCTACTCGTATTTCAGAAGATCAAGAAAAAGCTAAACTTTCTCAATTATTGGCTGTCTTGTCTGCGTCGTCAGTGCATGTAACCACTTATTTAAATCGACTAGTCATATCGTGCTGAAAATGACTCGCCGGCATTACAGTAAAGCGATGGGGCAAAAATATGTTAGTCATCGATGAATCAAGCCTCGTCCGCCCAAGGATCTAAATTTATTAGCATCGTTACCGAGAAAACTTAACAAAGCACAATAAGCTGAAACGTACGAGTTTCTCTCGCCCCGTTCTGCAATCTCAATATGTGTTTACCTGCACTATCTGCATAAGAACTATTACAGTCATTGTTTCGGCTATCTCAGTTTCGATCTAGCGCATTTTAAACAGCGTTTGTGTGCCAGATTTCCCAGGTTATTACCGTTTGTACCGTCATTATATACAGTTGAGGAATAATATTCCGAAGATACAATGAGAGAATAGGTACAATTTCGAGACTGTCGGATTATAGATACAAATAGTGATGAGCTGTAACAAACTGATTCAGAAATGTATTCGAGACTTCCTTTTGATGTAAAGACGGTACTTGAATATCTCGAGCTGCTATTATTAAGAATTGAAGTTAGACAGCCAACGAAGGTACGAGTAATAAGAAGTAGGTAATCGATAAAGGTAAAAGTGTTGGAAACATTGCAACGGCTCTACGAGCTGTACGATTTTATGCAAATCAAAAACTTATAACTAGGTAATCTAAAAGATTTGGTTGCAATTGGTATCAATGTCCTCTAAAGTGAACACAACAATAAAACACATTTTAATTTTAGAACAATTTATGTAGAATCATGTCAATGTAACTCATTTGAGACTTTTGAGACTGGTGATGACTCTTGAGAGTCAAATATTTATGAAAATAAAATTACTAGTTAAACTAAATTACTCCCAACTATACTGTATTTTTCATACTAACGAATAAAAAATAATCTTGTCTAAAAGTTTACACAGTGTTTCATTAACAAAACTTATAATGTTTTTCTAAAGCTTTTAGAAATTGCGAGTTAAAAAAATGCAAAAATTATAACTGTAACGCAGATTAAATTGGCTTACTTCGCACATCACCAATGGACGATCGCGGGCCTCTTTCACAGAATATGTATATTGTATAGTCGGCGGTGGCCGTGCTGTGATGAGAAATTGCGTCGGGTCCCGCTAGCCACCGCTACGGTACTTAGTTTAAGTCGTCATTGCTGTTCTCTTAATGCATTTTGTTTTACTACCATGCTCAATTAATCACGTGAACTGACTTTCCTTTGGCATTGTATTTTTTTTCTTTAGAATACAAAGTAATGTAATGTAATCCGAAGACCTACATGTGAGTTGGAGCGGCGGTAGAATTTCATGAACGTGTTGCTCCTACTTTTTTTTTGCAAACGTTTTAAAGCAAATGCTTAAATACTACTACTGCTGGGTATTTCAGTAAGTTGCATGTCCGAACCATCTGTAGCATTGATTACTGCCTTCTTGATATGTTTTTCCTCTTATTCAAAATACTCATTTGAGGCGACATACTACTATCAAAATTTCAGCTTGCTGTGTTATGATGATATGATCAATTAAACTTGGAAAACATTAGACACAAAAGTACGCAATAAAATTTAGGTCTCCTTTTAGAATTTGCTACCTAAAAGTAGAGATTTCTGATCTAAGTTTTTGAACTTTTGAATGTTGAAATATAATTATTATAGTAGTATTTTGTGGTCGATCATCCGGATTGAAGTCAGTGAACACACAGGGAAGTTTGCGTAGTTGCTGTAATCGAACACTAGCGGTTTTGTGTGTTTATTGTTGTTCTTGTAAGTTTCGCAACATACGCTCAACCAAAAACTGTCTGACCGCACCGAGTATCGTATGTAAATATCATATGCGAGGACATGTGGTAACCATTATCGCTGTGATAACTGTGAGATTGGATCTTAAGTTTTACGATTTAGGGTAGGTTTCGTTTTGTTGTAGCGGCGGGGTGACGTCATGGCCAGCTGTAGGGCGGGTGACGTCACGCCGGCAGGGGCGACGACCCCTATGCGCCCTGCGGCCGGCGCTGTTCTAATATCATGAATAATATAATATGAGCGGTATTCGCCGACCTGGGGCAACCTGTGCCTGAAACGCTGAGCATTATTTATCGTCTGCATCGTGGCTGAATAATACGAGCATTCTTCTCGACCTCCATAAACTACTCCCTCTTACGAACTTCCTATTGTATCTTAAGGCTTTATTCCAGCACAATGTGAGCAGGATTTACAGACTTAATATTTATTGCCCGTTTCATAATCCTCTGTAATATATTCATCGTAATGTAAAAGTTCCACGTACGTGCGTACCAAAAATATAATGTACAAAATGGAAGTTTACCCAGAGTTTACTCGCACATTTCCGTTGCGTCCCCTACAATTTTCCGCCCCCAAATGAATGCGATATTTCTCGTGGGAGTTCCAGGAATCGGTGATATGTGTGAAAATCCCTACTGCTTAAATTAGTACGTGCGCAGAATAAATAGATATTATTCTGAATTGAGTGATTTTGAACACGCATACAATTTGGAAACCCTACCTACCTTCCTGTAATCTGAAAAAAATGGCGTCGTATACTCACAAAAATAACTGTCAATTTATGTAAGTCGGCAATATACGGAAACCGAAGAATACCACTATAAACTCAACCGTTGATATTTAATTTATTTGCAAACTAACAAAGATGTGATTAAGGTATCATATTAAAAAAATACTAACCATATTTCTTATAACTGAGCAAAAAGTGGGTAGATAGTAAAATGTCAATCACTTGAAAACGCATACCCCACACGCTATGAGATTCATCTACACACACTTGATTCTGCGTGTATTGTTTAAATTTGAATGAAACTTTACATACAATGCGTAAAAAGCCTCTTTAGCCGAGTGTGTCGTGTCACCTGAGATTTGTTTATGACTTTTTGCTATAGATACTTTAGAAACTTCCTACTGCTTTACTGGAATCTCTTTCTATTACGAGCATCTATCCGTCCACCTTTCACTTTAGTAACAAACCTATTATAAATTACTTGATACGCTCATTTTACAACAATTATCCATGGATATCGTTCAATTTATTGAGATCCGCGATAGATTTTTAAATAGCGTTACGATTATCGCGTCCATCTGAATTTCTCCAATAGCTGTTCACGTAGCGGTGGCGCAACTACGGATCATGTATGAAATTATGCGGTCGCGTTTAGTCTTTATGCACTCTGTAAATAGGGGTGGATATTGTTTGAATTGTTTTACGATAAGGGTGCAGTGTAACAGCGATCCGCTTGGCTTTCCAGCGTCACGCGAGCTCGTCCACGCCCCACATCGGCTACACGTTAAATAGTAAATACCATATCGACGTTTTGTAAGAATTTAGCAACTAAGTATATTTAACACTTTTATTACCAAGCTCGTCAAACAATCGATGAATTTATCTACACTGATATGATAAAGAGGAAAGATTGTCCTTGCGTTTGTAACGAATTAACTCGAAAACTACTGGACCGATTTGAAAAATTCTTTCACCAATAAAAAGCTACATTATCAGGGAGTAACATAGACTATATTTTATCTCCGTATTCCCACAGGAATGGAACTACGCGGATGAAACCTCGAGATTATGCTAGTTAGTGATAAAGATTATTACAGGCAATTGGATCGTCTTTCATCTTACATGAAGTATAATTATTAATTTCATGTAATAATTATTAAAATTGTAAAGAAATTAATGATTTTATTGCGTTCTCTTCTAACCCAGGTAGATACTCTGCGAATAATCATACTTGACGTTTCGAAAGTGCTTACTGAATTAAATTTAAAGTTTGAAATTAAACTCAGATTCAGCGTTACAAATAAAATTGTTGCTTTACATCTAACTTATATCTTCAAATCATCACTGGCACAAATAAATCAGCAATTCCTATAAATGTCGACATTTCGTCAATAGATCAAAGTGACATTCCTTGCACAGTACGGAGTTTAAAAACACAGTTAACTTTATATTATTTTGTTATATTTTTAAACCATTCGTTTAAATACAGTAAAAGTATGAAAAGGCACATAAATTGGTTTCAAAACTCTCATGTAGTACACGATAATAAACTACTCTCAAATTTTATAAACCAACCGTTCCTTAGCATTCTATTTCACACACATATATTAAAATAGTTTTCACTACTTTTATAACATACCTTTCATTCGTGATTCGCATTAAACGTAGAGAGCAATGATAATCCAATATACTATCATTAATGTACAGTTTGTAACGCAAGAGTTTATCGCTGAAAGTTACTTTCTTTGTGATTGATGAATCGTTAATAATTTTCTTTTATATTGCGTCGATTGATCAAAGCCTTACAAGTAGTCGTTTTAAATAATTATTAATGTGTAAGAGTAACTAAGTATTAATTTTAATTAGAATTATTTTCTTGTATAGCTGACAAAGATACCTTTGTCAAGTAGGTACACAGTTTAGAAAGAAAACAAAGCCAAAATCACTGTTTGTTAAAAAAAACAATATTTCAAACCGTACAACATGAAATACGTACAATCCAGCCACAGACATTGCTCTGAAGGTCAAAATATAGGGTATTCAACATTTTATACACGTCTCGTGCCCTAAAGAGGGTTTGCCAACGAATATTTAGATAAATTGCAATGTCACGTCCCCTAGGACGTCTTTTTATATAACTACAAGCTTCTGACTTTGGATTCTTATTCATTCGTTATTAGGGTTCCCAATTCTGAACCAAATATTGAAACTGTTTTAGTGGTATTGATCGAATCCAAGTTTGGAATTGGATAAACGACAGAACTGAGATGGTAGGTACTAACTTTGAACAAAAAAATAAAATGTGTGACGTCTATGTTAACTGCATCATTATTTTACCGTCTGTTTTATCAATTAGTAACAGCAGTATTGAAGTTTCTTAAGGTTCGTTGTAATTTAAGGAAAACTTAATTCTACTTTAATTTATTTACAGTTGTTAATTTCATGTGTTTTCTATAGAAAAGAAATACTTAAATTATTAACATTTAGACTTATATCCCTTCATTTATTTCAGTATCCTCAAA
This sequence comes from Bicyclus anynana, assembly GCF_947172395.1. NCBI lineage: Eukaryota > Metazoa > Arthropoda > Insecta > Lepidoptera > Nymphalidae > Bicyclus > Bicyclus anynana. Next base: position 14,595,874 of record NC_069087.1, read on the forward strand.
GTTCTTTCGCATCATGCCAATGTTTATGATCACAATTTAAACGATTATCACCAAGACTACGTTTAAATATGATGGAGTTAAAATGAATCACCGAAATGGTCTAAAGAATCTCATTTTGTAGTTAGTTGTAAAAACCAAGTAGGCAGACTTTTTAGTCGATCATGAGTGGACACTTTTTCTATGAAACGTTTTTTGTGCTGTCACTTAGCTTTTCTTTGTACATTGGAGGGGCGGTCTCGGTCATCATTATATGAGCAGGCGTCATAAGACAATGTTTATGAATTTAAATGAAATTGTTCTACATATCCTTTTACTTTGTCTTAATTTAATCAGAGTGACACTATTGTCTTTTGAGAAGATAAGTTAATCGATTTTTAGTCAGATTCATCTATTCATTTATAAATCCTTTGTGAACTTGACTTCATTCGTTTTAACGACAAACATTTTTAAATATTCAAAGGATTTGAGAAGCACACTAGTAGCTTTTTAATCGATTTTAAATAACATTAAAACTTGGAGAAATTTCATTTTGTATTGTTTAAAATGAAAAAAGAAAATGTTAGTAAAGTATTCTCAGCAGTCTCATTAACGTAACGTTTCTAAAGGACTAGCTGGAAGTAACAATGGATGGCTCGTGAATTAGGGTGAGTCTTTAGCGGTAATTAGTAAGCTGTCGAGATATACACATACACGTCGACGGTGGAAAGGAAATTATAGCAAGCGACATAAACCAAAACGTGAGAAAGTTTTATATTTTCATACAAGTATTATGTATTTTTTGCCAAATGATTGTACGGTTGTGATCCTGTTGGGTTTTTCACAAATGTGTAGTAGGTATTGTCATTGGGGATTAGGTAAACTAAGACTTAGTTTAACATTAGGTGGTTTTAAATTGCAAATTAATTTAGTGCTACAAAAAGAAATATGTCATGCATATTTTTCATGGAAAACCTTTTAGAATATCAAACCAGAATGTTTGCTCACATTTTCTAAAAAATACCAATTATACGAAAACTGATAGAGATTTATAAGTCAAACTAATCCACGTAGGTAGTTTGTTTAGTTTTAAATTAAATATCCGAGTATTAGCCACACCTATTATTATTATTATACAATTACCTACTGCAGTGAAACTTGTGGCATAAAGATGAGACTACTCGGCTTTTAACTACATTTATATAATTAGTATTAAGTTTATGTATATGTTAAGAAAGTGCAGCGCATCAAAATTTCAGTAATGTAATATTTGTATTAAAGTATAAAATTTCTATGATTTACATATTCGGTATGTAAATTGTAAATGTTTACTGTAAATATTAATTAATCTGCATTAAATAACCTGAAGTGAAAAATGTGTGAAGAGATTATAAAAGTCAATTATAATGAGATGATTAATTAACTCAATTTTTTTATCTTTGTGAGCCGGACCATTCTAATTTAAGATTCTATATGTAAAACTAAAATGCAAATTCTGGGATTGCGTAAATGAGATATTATTTCTAATATGTAGAACCTTTCAAATACGCAGCCTATATATTTATTATATTAATGGCCGGTTTTACCACTCTAACACTTTCTTACTTATGTCAAATGACAAAGACAAAACTAAGCTATCACTATCAGAATGATGCGCGCTTTCAAACTTCTATAATATTAAACGAATTACATCTTTAAATAAATCACTTTTAACGTGTGAATATAAAATATAAATTTCCATGCGAAGAACATGTTAAGACCGTCTGAGAGAGGTTTATCTTAAGTGGTTCCGCTATTCCCGCTCATGTTTGGTCTGCAGTGATCGATAAACAATAAGTTGCTTTCTACAAGCAGACTACATTCATAAAAGTGGAGAGTAACTGTGAGCTACCGTTTTACATTAATTGGTTTTCTGCGCTAACGGGGACTTTAGCGTCGCATAGTCGAGGGGTTTCGCTGATTCATTAGCGTGCTGAAGTGGACCACAGAAATTTTAATTGCAGCCCCCATATAAATAAAAGTATACACTCGCAACCAGTTTCCGTTCAGCCTTTGGCTCGCCTCACCCGACCGCTTTTGCTGGAATATTTTTTTTTGTTGAAAGCGGAAGTTAAATCAAAGCTGCACTTGCTGTGATCTTTTGTTTATTTCATGCGTTTTTATTACTTCATACATAAAATGAAATTTAATTTGTCATTGTTATAGGTTGTGGTGTGGTTTCTATGCTCCGTAAAGTCCTTTTCTGCGTTAATCGTTTTTTTGTTCGTTCATTTCCATTGAGAAATGAGTCTAACCGTGTGACTAATGGTCTGCGGTCGCGGCGGATCGTGAGAGCTATGATTCTAGAATTGCAGATAATAATGTTTTGCTGTACTTAAAGCTCAATATAATTTCACGTTATAAACTCCAAACACTTTATTGCTTAGCTTTATTTCTTGTTTTATAATCTCGTCTGTAATGTCAGTAAAATCAGTTGCCAGAACGTGCTGAAACGTTTTGTCCAAGAGTTCGTTGATCTATCCGCAGCAACGCGATTCGCCCGTCGGCCGGTGTTATACATTTTTATACTGTCTGTTTAAAATTTCGTTCTAAGAAAGCGGAACCTTAGAGGTGTTGATTGTTTTAACGCTGCTGGGTAGTTGAAAACTTTAGCTAAACAAGTGTGACGGCAACGTGCGCTGCTTGTAAAAATAGTTGCACGTGCCCTTACTGGTGCCGACGGCCCTTCGCCGTCACGCCTCTTCATTTATCTGTTGCACTCGGTGCAGATGTGCGCTTCGTTGTCTGGATGATGTATCACCTAATATTTTAAATTTTTCATCTAATACCGTTTCCTCAAATCCAAGTAGGTGGACGGTTTTGTGTGGGTTAACTGTAACATCATAATTAATGATTCCATTGTCTAACTAACGGCATTTACTTACGTGCTCTGTCAGCTTTCGACAGGCAGCGTGAGTGGTATTTTCAAAGAGTTCTATATAATCATCCAAAATGTCGATCTACCCCCATTTTATCTCCTCGGGGCGCGAAAGAGAGTTATGAATATCTATAAATATTCATGTTTCAGCGTTATTAACATCCACGTAGTTGTCGTTGCATGTTGCTCGTGCTCGGTCATACTCGTAATTATTTGCTTTTCGTGTGCGGGAGCGGCATGATTTACAGCGCCACTCCGCCGTCGGACAGGGGGCTTAAATTAGTGCTGTGTCGTGTGTCACACGATATTTTATTTTGCTCCTTCCGTCTGTTCTGGGGCTTGAAGTCTTCATTCTTACTCCGTGTAAGCTATTTATAAACTTGCCTTATTTAGAAAAGCTGCCTTACATTCGAGAACAGAATTTATGTATCTCCCTAAAGTTGCAACAGAATTTTATAGCATATCAAGTTTATCACAGGCACGTATCGAATAGGTTGTAAATTCCGTCATTATTAATCATGCCGTAAAAATTGTATAACAACAAATTGAAATTTTCATGTTTCTGACTTCCTAAATCTGTTTTTAGGAAAACAGTATAAAACTGTGTCTGTTATTTTTGGTTACAGAAAACTATTGATTTACCTATTAACGATTTATACCTGAATAGAAAATGCAATATACCTATCACTGTTTTCAAATTATCGTGGGTTCTTTAATAATAGTTTTATTCTCATGTAATATTTTTATAACGTCGATGATAAAACGTAAACCTGTTATTGTACACTCGGATTTTCCTTTGAAAGTGTCGTGATTTCGTGAGAAATGACACTCGAGACGTTGTTAGTAAAAAGACAAGTTGACAAGATTAATGATAGAGTTAGATTGGTTTGTATCGACGCACGACGCAGATCAAAAAGCTTCCCAGGGTGATAGACATCAGTGACGTAATGACAGAATCCAGATTTCGTCTCGTTCATAGAACAGTACCTATTAGCGTAGCATATGTGTTTTTAAAACTTGATTAGATTCGCCACTGAGTAATGAGGAAGTCACTAACATGTGCTTGTTATAGCCGATAAACAGAACATTTGAAGAAGTTTGAGTTCATTGTATACAATTTTATTATTAGGATGAAGCAGATAATAATAATTTGTACGGTGGTGGAGAAGTTTCAGTTATACTTTTTGCAGGATTCATGTTTAGTATGAAACTTTTCAGTTGTGTGCATTTTAAGAAATTAAATACGTCACGTGTCTCAACCGGTAAAGGAAAATATCGTGAGGAAACCTGCATACCAGAGTATTTTCTCAATTCTCTGCGTGTGTGTAGTCTGCCAATCCGCATTGGGCCAGCTTGGTGGACTATTGGCCTAACCCCTCTCATTCTGAGAGAAGACTCGAGCTCAGCAGTCAGCCGAATATGGATAATGATGATGAATCTTACGTTAATTATTCTAAACATGGGATCTATTAACTGTTTCAACGTTTCATTGGTATAAAATTGGCGTTTACAAGAAGTGTAGAAATCTAAAGTTGAACTATGGATTTAAATTATAACACGTTAAACTAAGTATATTTCATACATAGAGACATCGATTTCTTATTCTTTTATACGCTGTATTGTGTATGCAAAGTGTACCTATATGAATTCTTTGCGTGTTAAATTTAATGAAGTGTGGATAAACACACACACGATGACATCAACCAGTCTGCTCCGTTTGATTGATATGCTAAACGGGCATCAGCCGGTGACAATATAGATGCTTTAGGGCGCATTGTTAGTCATTCTTTAAAACTGTGACAAACACTTTCACAATACAGTTAAAAGACTTAAATATTTCTACCAAAGCTATAAATCCCTAAATTAGTCACTGCACTCTGTGTTAAGGCATCTATTACTATTTCGTTGTTTTTTTGTTAAATCGAGTGTGCTACAAAAAGGTAAAAGAACTATTCATTCTTTTTTGTTACTAATTAAAATTATTCATCATAATTAATACGTTTCCGTTTTCTACAATTTTGTAGTTTCTTTTCTCATTAAGTTCCAATCAGATTTTGATACTGATATTAAAATGACAATTTTGATTGATCTTAAAATTTTTGCGATGCTCTATTCAATTTTGGAAATGATAAGTATACTTTTTTTTTGTGCCTGGAGGAAAAAATCCCTATGGCCTTGCCGGTAGGCATAGCCTGTCCACCTTGTAAGGCCTAAAATAACTTCCCCCAATTCCTTAGTCAGCATGGAATTGTCTAGCATTCTTTGTTATGCTGTCATAACAAAACTGTACGTCAAACTTCGCATCGACTACTAAAGCTTCTAAATAAACAATAGCAGCGGCCGGGCACGTAGAGATGATGTAAGCGGCGATTTCCTGCGGGCTCCGCTAGCGCTGAGCTGGAGTCGCATGTGGCGTGCGCCCGCCTGCTAATTACCCTCGCTGACGTCATCCGCGGGAGCGTGACTCCGTCCGCCATTACCGGGGGCCCTCGCGCGGAAACGACAACGACCGGCGCTTTCTCTGCCGCGATATTACAACAAATCGCAACTGCAGTCCGTTACTATTTGTCCTTCAAGGTCGTCAACTGATCCGACACTGTCAGCCGTTGCATCAGTTTCTCTTACAATTTGTTTCACATGTGATTAATTTGTCATGTCAATGTCCGAAACTGCAATGATTTTTAAAATGAACTCTGCATCTTCTCAGGTTTACATAAAGGTTTTTAGAAGGCATAAATCTTATTAAATGTTATACACTGCTGAGTCTTCCATCTGATCTCGGATTACGAAAATTTTCCAAAACGGCAGCATATAGTGAAGCAAGCGTCTAAGATAGATCTAACGATAGCAACTGATAAAGATGGCGTGTCTCTGGCGCATCGCTAAGCGTGACTCATCTTAATAGTAGTAATTATGGTGAAGCGATGCGGTGATGGCGCATAGGTCTGTGCGGTTTTAAATATCCTACTTTTTATTTGATTCTGCATTGACAACCTTCATTAGTTTACAATCGATCACAGAAATAAATATGAAATAACACATTAACTAAACCTAAAATACAAAGAAAAAATAACACCTAACTACGGAAGATAATCTCTCAAATAATCAATTAGGTATCTTGTTTTGTTACTAAACTAAACTTTTTTGTAAACACCGAAGGTCGAACAGTAATAGGCAGACCATGGTTCGCTGTACAAAAGGAAATCGCTTTTCAATCCGCTAACTAATGAGGCCGGACAACAGCGTAAGAAACGCGACAAAAACTCAGCATTGGTGCAGTCGACTGCTAATTGCATGAAGTGTCTAGATTTCAATCTTTCCTCTCGCTGAAATATCCTTTCCTGCTGCTGCCTATCCGTGTCTGTCTTTTAATAATTTTTTGCGTTTTTTTAATGAGAATCTTTTACCATTCAAATTTTGCGCCGCGTAACTTTTAATAGCTAAAATAGTTAAGTCTTATTAAATATTTTTTTTTGTATGTTTACAATTTTATTGATATTTATGCAGTGTCAACTAATCTGAAAAAATAATAGTTTGAATTTTGCGTTGATGGCAATTGAAAAGGCAACATTTTAAATTATCCTTCATTTTAAATGTGAATACAATTTAAGGAGAACCAACGAGTACCTTTACAAGAATGGATTCCGTATCTGTTGTAAATGTCACGTGCTCACGGATTGCGAAATGCTCCGTGAAAGGATCTAAAGACTAATAAATGTCATCGCGATGCTATTCTTGTTTTTAGTTAAAGCTAGCCTTTAACGTTCCTTTTAGTTTGATTTGCTAGTCGTTGAAAGCCTCTCTAAATAACTTACCGGTTTCATGTTTTGAATGTTTGATTTATTTAGCTATTCGACTTCGTCGTTCGTATAGGTTTGTTACATGGTCGCATACATCCTTTCAGGCATATTGTCCTACACGCCCACATAATATGAGTATATCACCCAAAATTTAATTCTTATGGCGGTTTAGGTTCTAAAACTTAATATAGATAAAAGTAACTTTCATGTTTATAAAGTGAATGTGATATCTTCAGAATGTTTCATACTATTCGCACTTTAACTAAAAGGTAACAACCGCAGACGTGGTTTGTGGTAAAATGTTACTAACTTAGTACTAAGTATTATTATTATTTTATCCTTTCTTAATATATAAACATTACTATAAACTTATCTAAGCAATAATAATATGATTGCGTTTATTGAAGTGCTCTTTAAAATAAGAGATTTATTTTAAACTAGATCACATTTAAATTGTCTACATATCTGTCTATTATAAGATGCCATTTATTTACCATGTGGCTAAAGAGAATGTCGTAAAGCTGACAGGCGGAATTAAAGGAATGCTTCATCTGAAGAAGTTAATATAATTGTGAGCTCGACGTATGTCTGTTGAATTCTAAAAACGGCTCCTAGAATGGTTGATTCGTACAATATTAAAGTCAATGTAACAGGAGTTTGAATCTTACGTCCTCTGTACTAAGACGTTTTTTAATTTTACGAACAATCCAACACGTGCTACATTCTATTAAGTCCGAGAAAAGTACGTGATAATAGTTATTGCTACTAGTAGGGAACTTAAATTACAAATATGTTCAGTAACAAAATGTGGACTGTAGAAAAATTCTGCTTCCTTACTACGTTTTTCTTGAAAGTTTCTTGTTCACTAATTAATTACCTTACTCCTGCAAACGACAAACCGCGGACACAGAGTTAAGTTTAATTAATAGTTTCTAAACAAAATAAATAGATTTCTAAACCTTTTTACATTTAGTTTAAAGAAATTTATTGCCGTTGAATTACTGGTGTCCCATTTAACCCTAACAAGATGTGGATAATGTACTGTTTTGTTTAACATTAATCAACCTGAACTAGAAAGTCCGCTTGCAGCTCACCTACACCCGGCTTCAGCAAGTAGTGGTATAGTGGGTGTAGGGTCTATAATTTACAATCTGTTCGTTGAAAACAATTTCATACGAATATAATGATTCAATGCGCCAACTGATTGTTATTTCGACAGCATAATATCCGTTATACTAAAACAATGGAATCTTTGTTACTCAGATGGGTTTAAATGGTCCAAATTCACGAAATGCTTAATGATTGATATTTATCAGTATGTGTAGTAACGATTCAACAATTATCTTTAATGTTGTTACTTTCATCATTGGTTCAATACATTTTTTTTGTGTAATATGATTTATGCACTCGGATTATGAAATTTCATACGTATTTGTAAATGTATGTGCACTTTCATTATCTTGAGCTTGTTTAAGACACCTGTCGCTGTCATCCACTAGTTTTAGTTTGTTATTACTATTTACGTTAGGTTAATATGTGCATGCTTATCTATATCTCATGCAAACTAACACTGCATCTTGCGTGTCCAGCCTGTGTTCTATGCATATTGCAGTACGCGTGTATTAGACACTAAATCCGCATGTAATTGAATTTCTCGCAAATAACTTAGTCTTCACGAAGCTTTTTAGTTTGTGCTCGGGTGTACCTAGTCGTAAGTACATCAGATTGTCTTATTGCATTCCACACGTTGATAGCTTGTAAATTGCTGGAACTACTTCTATATCAGTACTCGCAGCATTCCCCGCTTTACAGGATAATAAGTTTCTAGTACATAGACCGAACACTGAAGTTTTAATAACGTTAAACTGTTTTACTAGCTCGTACAATACATTATTTGGTATTATCTATATTGAATACTGAATATCTGCGACAGGGTAAACTTTCTTTTCTTTCTACTAAACTACTTTCAATTTCATGACGCACAGTAAATCATTAATTAAATAATAATTTATTTGCCAGTAAATAATTAGTTTATTATAATAATCAATTTATTTAAAAAAAAAATAAAAAAGAAACATTTTATTTATTGTGCATATTGAAACCATATTAAAATGTTATTTGCGTTAAGTTAGATTTAAAGTATTTTTTGTTTTAGATAAGTTTTCTGTTTCAAAAGTGTTCTTTTCTGGTACTGCTAAAAACTAAAATGTTTGTACGAACGAACAAATGTATTTTAGATATGGGACTAGTTTAAATTATTCAAATGTCCTATCCGTAATTTCTTAGTACACCTTCCCGATAGTCTGTGAGGTTATTATTAGATACCTTAGCAAGTTTAATGCAACCGTGTTGTAGATAGCGAGTCCCATTATAGCAGTCGATTTTATGTGGGCCGAATGCAGGAAAGACTCAAGATATAAATAGAATTGCACGAGTTGCATGACCCAAACAGGTTCCTATTACAAGTCTGCCTACGCCTCTACCATCCTCCTGACCCATGGCATTAGCCTCACTGAGTCATTTTCAGCAGCTGCATTTCGCCAACCTCATATTTTATGGTTTATATCTATAATGCTTCTTATTGACAATTATTAAGTGATTGTTTTGGCATTGTGAAATTCAATTTAATACATTTCGTACGAATTAAATAAATTACATACTCTCATTATAGATTCCTTAAAATTTAAATCTCCCTTTCTTGTTTTAATTTGTAAAAATATTTTATATTTTAGTATTGCAATGAAATTTTAAATTATTTCTTCTATTTTAAATTAAACATGAATATCAAATTGAATAACATTCAGTTATCTCATTATTGGAAAACCACTATTGCCTGTTCTCACGCTTAGGACTTGACAGACGTCCAGATAGACCCAGTCTACGGTGTTAGCTAATTACCTGGACAAACTCGTTTGTTGGTTAACTTGCCCTATTCAATTAGCAGATTTTCACCATTGACTATAAATTATTATTCATGATCGTTACTTGCTTTTAGAATTTCATTTTAATTTAATTTGTTTATAGTCTTTGATTACTTGTTGTTGTAAATGAGGTGTTTCTTTACCCTGAGATTTTTCATCAAAATTAAACATTCTTATTATCATACACCATTTGCTTACGTAAATTATGTGAGCGCTAGACGAAGACGTGTTTTTCTTCAGTAATTTTCAAAATGCGGACTTTTATCGTTAGTATGTTTATGCTGGAGTTAAGAAATGAAACACGCTTCGCTAACGCCGTCCTCCCCTATTCCACCTTTTTATTTACTTAACCATATGTATGGACGAGAGTGTCGTGAGCTTTTAATGCAGCTGAACTTTTACGTTTATGTATTTCCATGAAGCATGAACATTGACGTTGCGTATGGTGATACCATACAAGGTGGCGATTTAACAGATTTAGCATTACCAGTTGGACAGCTTTCGGTGGAGATTTTTTGTGCAAGCGCTATTGCATATGCATTACATAACGTTACGCACATTGCTCGGGGCTTGCAGTTTGTTTCATTATTGCTGTAACGTGTGTGTGATTTATCTTATGGCAGTGTCAGAGTTAAGGCTTTAATAGAAGTTTGCTCGTAAATATATCTCATTACGTGTAGCAATTTATACCTGCATACTAAAACAAATGTTAAATAAAGCTATTAGTAGAAGAGAAGAAATACATATATGGATATGAGAATAATTTGTGTTAATTAATAGCAGTATACGATGATGATTAAATGAAAGAGCTACATCAGATTATAAAAGTCCTCAAAAACATTATGGTAAAATTTTACTTCCTGGAATTAATAGTAAAGTTATCATTATGATTATCGAAATAGGTAAATACAATTCTGACAGTTAACAAGTAGGTATGCAAGCTGTAACCTATAGTTTTTAAAAACTGAAACTGTATGTAACATCTTAGATACGATTGCTATGAAATATTTTACACGTCTTATTTCGAGGTCGCCGTTTCTCGCAAAATGTACATAAATAAACACCGCCCCATTCTGTATTCGATGCGACAATTTCGTCGTTGTTTTACCAATGCACCTCGCAGCTGGAGTGTTCGTTTCCATATTGTCTTTTTTTCCATTTTTAGCAGCCACTTCGTACTGGGTGCATCAAATTTTATAACCGTGTTATTTCTGTCCACGCGCGTGAAGTGTGTGCCGAGAGAGAGATTTTACTTTGAAACCAGATCGTTATGACCAGTGTCGGCTTACAACCACGTTTCAGTTTCTATTTTACTTTAATGTCATTCACCAAAGCCAATCCCGTGTCATGTCTGTGTTTGAGTAAACAATTTGTTATCCATCTAGATTTTATGTTTAGTCTTAGGACTGGAAAAAATAATGTTTTACATTGATTACAAGTACATTTAAATTTTCTCCTTATTCTAAACTAGAACTTGCAACTACACAATAGAGTTAAAAATTTCGTATTGTTTTATCGCATTGAGCAAATAACATTTATTGTGGTTATTGGTACAGCTTTTGTATGCTTAGTGCGATATTTTGACACGACCTAACATTGGATGTGATTGGAATGTAGGTACTAAATTAAGATAGAGGCACTAATCGATTTGTGCCTCTATTTTGTTGGGCCGTATTCGGTAATATTTTACAAACATATGTAAGTATAGAGGTCGTCAAATATTAAACTTCGATAATAAATCTTGCTGTAGCAATGTTTTACTTCGTTTGAATTTATTTGTTCAATTTACAAAGAATGTCAATATATTCGGTTCAGTACTCATTAAATTCAGCGATAACCGGTATAAATGCAGTTGCGTAGGCCGATAAGAGCCGTTGTTCCACCGTTTCGTCCGTACAAAAACCCCACGCCGATCGAGTCCTTAATATTAATATTACAGATATGGATCGATATTTCACTGATAAATAAGCTTGCAGTAAAAAACTTGATAGCTTGCGCGAAATTAGTTTTATAATATCACCGTTGCCATCATGCATATACAGTATTTATGTCAACTTTTATCTATTGCATGACGCATAGCTTTGTATTTTAATTAATATTATTAGTATTTATAACAAATACACTTAACTTAGTTACATATAGTTAAAGAGTAAAGATCATGTTTATCTAACTTATCCTATCCTAATATAATTTTAAAGTTGTGATAAACCTAATTTAAAATATTTTTAAGCATATATCATGAAACATTAATATAAGAAAAAATAATATAAACGGCTAAGAATTTCATCATCATCATATAAGCCAATGGACGTCCACTGCAGGACATAGGCCTTTTGTAGGGACTTCAAAACATCGCGACCCTGAGCGCCTGCATCCAGGGAATCACTGCGACTCCTTGATGCTAATATCAAGTTAAAAACTTACACAACGATAATTTCAAAAGATATGAGTTATGTGCTAACATGATAGCTCGTTTTGTGTCTCGACTACTCGTAATACTTTATCGATATATTTATTTAATGCATTTATTTAAAAAAATCAATATTGCTTGTTAATAATTATAGTCTATTAATATTATCTAAGAGGTATAAATACAGTTGTATTTTTTTCGAACTTGTACACAAGTTGCTTTGCACTCACATCTGTGTATCAAATATGCATTTACATTCCAAAATACAAATAACCATTATTAAACTGCGAGGAAAAAAAAACTTGTCTCGCATTAAAACGCTATTAACATTATCGGCTGTATCGTTGGCTTGAGGTTAACAACCTCCTTTTTGTTTAATGTAGACGCCAAATAATTCAGTTTGTAATTGCTTATTGCACGTGCTATATAATGATACTGTTTATAAGACGTTCCACTCTCCTCTTTCTATTTTTGATCGTAAACAACTCTTTCTATATTTGGGTTCAGGAAATGAGTCCGGAGTTGGGATGTATTTTATTTGTCAGACATATGACGCTACGAGAAAGAATATGTGTGAAGAAAGAGCTCTTGATAATCCTAGAATGATGGACTAGATGTTTGTAAAAGGCATTAATATGATTTATTATAACGAGTTTTACTTAAAAATAGAAATCCACTCTGTGGAACACCTTAAAACCAACGCAATCCGACAGCATAGATCATAAAAACCCCTAAAGCTAACGCAGATGAGACCATAGAGTAAAATCATGAGAGTAATGCTAGTTCAAATTAAATACAAATCATTGATTGATAGTAAATTTTAAAGCTTTCTAATTCTGACGTACAGCCTAGTAAAGTAGCCAGTAATTAAGCACTAAAAATATTGCTATAGAAAACTAAATTGTTGAGATCTAAATCATATCTCCAGTGAGTTCAATTCGGCTGACCTCCCAAGATCATTGTGCAGAGTTCGATTTCTCTCGGCCTCGGCCCCAGACACGCACAGCATCAATTCATTTACCATGTGGCTGTGTAATTGTTTGGCAGATTTGCTGTGTAGGTGCAATGTATGTAGCCTCTAGTACATTTTACAGTCCTAATGCCCTGAAGAGTTAAAAAAGAATTGAGATAAGGAATTACGCAGGAGGGATGGAATAAGTAAATAAATAAAAGACTTAGGCTGCTTTAAGAAAACGAACTAATTATTATTTCTAGAAAAAAAATATGTAGATACAACCCACCCCATATAATAATCCTTGCAAGAGATTTCTGTATCGTCTATCTCATTCTGAGATTATGTACATAATTTGTAAATAGATGACAAACTCATCAATATGGACATCTTGGATTTGTGTTCTGGATTATTTTTGTAGAAGGAGGAAGTCCTCATTAACACAAAGTACTCGTATTTTTAACAGAGTTCAAATTTCTCAATTCTTTTTATCGTTGTGTTGTGTCGTTTATAGATTCTGATGATTCTTTTTTTTTTGTTAGAAAGGAGATATTCCGAGAAATCGACGGGAACTATTGAAAATCGTAGGGGCGGCCAATGCGTTTTATATATTTTTTTCTCAATACCAAAATAGGTAATTTTAGAATATTTGACACAAAGATGTCTGTTATGTTGATAAATATTAGAAAGTTGTTTTAAATACATAAAAAAAGTGCAGTTGATTGATGAACACAAGACATAATTTGTTTGCATGTTCCTTGATATTTTGCTAGCGTTGATAAGAAAGTGTCACTGGAGTTACCGTATCACCCTTGTGTACGTGATGAAAACGTGGTCTAATCATAAATAAGGAGATCACTAGAAATGCCACAGTAACTGACATAGGTCAATGAATTGCTAAACTGAATAGGCAACAATATTGCACACTAGACATGAGTCATGTTGTGTAGATGTGTCTGCAATAGTTTTTAATATAGTAATTGATGACCTTAAGTTGTAATCGTGATATATCAACATTTTTTTAGAATGTTTGCCGCCGAATCTTGTTATTTTCAGATTGTCTAGGAATATCTGTTTTTTTTTTTATATTACAACTAGCGGACGCGACTTCGTCCGCGTGGAATTCAGTTTTTTACAAATCCCGCGCGAAGCATGGATTTTTTCGAGACTAAAATTATTTGTTATTCCAGAGTAAAATTTATTTCCATTCCAAATTTCAGCCAAATCGCTTCAGTAGTAGCGGCGTTAAAGAGTAACAAACATCCATACAAACTTTCGCGTTTATAACATTAGTAGGATAGCAACGTAATTTTCTAATTTGTTTGCTATTTTAAGAAAGTAATTCAGGTTTCAGAATTCATATTCAGAAACACCATGTTTAACAGATGTATGGTAGCATTTATGAGGTATTGTATATGTTTTTTTGCACTGTCAACAACCTTCATATTAAATCGCGATGACGATTATCATAAATCGTGATATCATGTGTTACTCGAGTGTTATTGCACACACTCGTACACTTCTCTCTCATGGCAGCGCGGTTATTATTTTGAAAACACTTGATAATTTCCCACGCTTCTTAGCCATCTTGTTCTAAGATTTGCTAATAGAAACTGAAGATCACTTGAGTTGCTTGAGAGCAATCGATTCTTCAGCATACCGAATATTAACCGAATGTTTACAGCTTCTTTCAGCTAAACAAAGTCTATTTGCTTTTTAGGTGCTAATATTATTATTAAAATTATGAATTTTATTGTAAAAAAACAATGCATAGAAAGTTATCATTCATTTATCAGAACTTTTTCATTTAAAATCAAATCATATCAAGAGTACGTTATTTATAACTACTGTTAATTTTGAATCATCATGATGCATTTGTTATTTTTTTTATAAACAAAAAAAGTTATAGTAAAGTCACGTATGCAGATAAGAATAATAATGAATTGTAATAAAAACATATAATTATTTAGTATATTAAACTCCAGAATATTACAGTACATAATATTAGCATCTTGCATCTCTCGAGTCGATACAAAAATTATCGAGTCGTTTCATAAGAGTTAAGTTTGATACAAACGATGTTTGTGTTTGTAGTTTAGCGGCAACACAAAATAAAATGTAATAAAACAAGTTGAAATAAACATTATTCGCGTGTAGTGTCAAAATTAAACAAATTAACACTGAAAATGTTCTAGAACGGCTTGATCTGCTATCTACAGCATCAAAGTTTTTATGCGCCAACCTTGAAGCACGTTTCTGTACAAAACGTTGGCTGATTCAGTAGTCTTAAATTTATTATTATTGTTCTTGAATTGTCCTGCAGCCAGTCAACGTCGATCCTTGGTCACGGTAGATTACGTTGAGTCATTTCGTAAATACATAATTGTATATACGACGTGACCTCAGTAAAATTTCATATTATAATTTTCCTCTTATCTTAACTTGACATCGTTAGCTAAGATTCTCATTTCCATTTCTAAAACATTGCATATTGTTGACCTCTTCCTCTTCGCTCCAGTGCAGATTTTCTTCTTTCATCGTAAAAGTCTTAGGAGTTGCTACTTTATGTGTATGTAGCTTTTACAAAAGCGTCATGTAGCGTTATCTACTTGTGATATTGCTACTATATTACAGTAGTGGAGCTTTAACCATGATTATTATATCTTTGAGCTACATTCGAATACATTAGTATTCATATTATATCTATTATACTAATCATTTAAATTCTGGTAATTTTCTTTATTCTTTGAACCTTCTCATCTTTTGATCTAATTGTATCAAGTATTCTTGTAATGTCTGATGCTTTAGTTATGTGTGTATAATAATTTTGGCTGTAAATTTGGTATTCTTCGAAGACTTGCCATAAAATGTCTGACGATTGAAGATATTATTCTTTTTAGAGTCTGGATCTTTAAAACCTTTTACCTCCCAAAGCCATGGTCTAAACTCCACAATATCCAACTTATTACCTACTTACATATGGTAGGAGCATGGGCTGACAAACTTTCAAGTCACTAAAGTCTGGCTCATTCTATATTCTCTCTTTTATGTACATTTTTAATACTTTAAAATATCGCCTCTATTTAAAAATAAAATACTGTAACAACTTAGCCTTTTCACTCTGTATTCATACATGAACTTTCTACTCTTATTATCTCATTATGCTTAACTAGAAAAACTGTTCCCATTACAATCTTTTTGAGTGATGATAATGTTCGAGCTCAGCTTTCGTACCTCATGCAATATACGCTTCGTTAGGAACGGCTATAACAACCTCAACGCAAACGGCTGTGAATCATCTTAGATGGGAGGGAAGCGTTTTGTACAATAAGTTTCTCAACATCTCGGCGCCATTGAAGCCGTTACTCAACACATAATAAACTGCGTACGCTTCGGTATCGAGGATCGGCTATCGGGTTGTGTGTGTAATTTCTTATACCTATGCAACTAATTTACTCGCCCGCCTTCATAACTTTGTTTCGCTTGATTGTACTTTACGAGTATGCCTTGTGCTCCAATGAACCGTAAACGTAAACGTGTATAATGAACACGAATGTGCACATTCAAAATTGAGACATTGATTACTAATGGCCCGTTTCAATTGCCAAACGTTTTTATGTGTATCACTATTGTCACACTGCACATATAAATTACTTGCGACTTTCCAATGGCAGTTAATGTATGGAGTAATTTGTATATATGAAATGGTACAACAGATTGTTTGTAATGACTGTAGTGAATGCGATAATTTTGTCTAGAGGCGAAAGAGGTATGTGAACGACGTGATGGATGGAGTTTGTCGTTGTTAAGTGCGGCTGTTTGGTGTTTTATAAGAGGTTCGTGTTTTATTTTCTCTTTATGTTGTGATTGCTAGCTTTTATTTCTATTAGGTTGGCTTTCAACCTTTTAAAAAGGTTTAAAAGTTTTTAAAAAGATTGTAAATCTCTTTTGTATCAGTATAGTTATATTATTTTACATTATTTAAGCATCATAGAAACAGCACTGAACCGATTAAACCTCTTTAAAATTATCTGCACTGATTACATAGTTGTCAATAGCACTTTATTATAAGTGTTTAGTTTATAAGGGTTTACTGGAAAACCTCCGATAACGATCCGTTCTGCATTCACTTATATTGAAATAAACTAACAGCAGGATCTTACGTTTTAATAGGATAGATAGGAAGGATGTAGACGCTAAGTTGTGCTATCAATAAATAACCATCACTTATCTAATAAACAAGTTATTTTCATTTGGTTTTGCCAAAACTTGAGAATTATTGAAACCATTATCATTCATTTTCCATATAAGTTTCCTAATACTTCTTAAAAGGTTCTTTCGAAAAATTTAAAAAATGCGCAGAAAATTGGTTAATGTCAGAGCACTTAACGACTATTTTATGAACGTTTGTTATTCAAGCACGCCTCTGCTAACTGGGTTTGGATGAAATTTTGCAAAAAGATAAATGATAATTCGTCATCGCAAATAAACTACTTGTTATCAGCTAGACAGCGCTAAAAATTATTAAAAACGGCCTTACAACGCATTACTCTGCCTTAGCATAGGTGAGTCATATTATGTACTTTTACCAGCAACCAACCTTTTAACTGAAACATGCATGCGAAATAAATTTCCCCTAAAGAGCCTTTTACTGCCCTCATGAAGTTATCCAAATCACGCGAATCTCACCGCACTCCGCAGATCGGCCTAAGTGATTGTGAGAAATCGCAGAGATGGTGAGAGCCGGTTTCGGCGTATCATTAATCGTGTCAATTGTAAACAAGCCCGTATGGCGGCGCCGGTGAGTCACTGTGAGATGTGGGCCGGCGGGTATTGTGCGGACTGTTGGCCCAAGACGTAGTCTGAGCTGCATTGTACGATTGTATGTAAAGGAGGCGCAGGCGGGCGCTCGCGACGCCCTCGCAGGGTTCCCAACTTAGGGGTTTTCCCCCAGATTTAGGGGGCAAATAAGTGAAATGGGATTTTTTTAGGAGTCTGAAATTTTTAGGGGTATTTTCAGGGATTTTTTGACTCTTTAATATTTTTAAATTGATGATAATTTTAATATTTCTTTCTTGGCCTAGCGACTTATAACGACATATAAAACGTTATTCTAAAACCACTCTGAGGCAATTGGAGGCAATTTTCACCGAATAAAAAAAATTGGTAAATTTGTTCATTGTCAACATGTATGATTTCAAAAAATCTGAATCTTCAGATAAAGACGTAGTATTTTGTCTGTATATATAGACTTTTGAAACATATGACAGCATATTATTTCTAAATTATTATGAATTTATATTTTTTAGGGGGACAACTCAATAATTAAGGCGATTTTAGGGGTTTTTGACACCAACTTTAGGGATAAATATTTTGGAGAGTTGGTAACACTGCGCCCTCGTGTCCTAGACCAGTGATACCCAAACTATTTTTTCGTGATCTCGATTTATTTTTACTTGTACTGTAGTTAATGAAGCTAAACCGCAAAAGCGTGAAGGGACTCAGGACGCATGGGTTCGATCCGCCGCCCGCTGGACTATTGTAGTACCCACTGTAATTCCAACTAATAGAAGAGGAACGGAAGTTTTGGTCATATACCAACATATGGAATATTCTCAAGAAATATAAATAATGTAATATTTATACCCATACTGTAGATAGAACAGAGAACTGTGGAAAGGCGTTCAGTAAAATTAGCAAAGTTGGATAACCTGATTACTGTAGTGCTGAAATCACTAAGGCTTCAGTACTACAAGTTGTCATCAAAGAACTTCAAAGCAAGCTTAGAAAAAATATGATTCGATATTTCGTCTTATAGATTATAATAAATAGATTATGGTAACATAAGAGGTTTAATTACTTCCGCATATTTAATAAATATTAAAGAGATCTATATTTGTAATTACGAGTTGGTTAAAAGACGAAAAGTTTGTGTTTTGTTTCGACTATTCCTTTACCGTTTGAGAAGTCCTGCCTTGGAGAAAGCGTGTAGTGAACAACCAACCTGACCGACATTTCGCGGTATTTATATGGATTATTTTCATCGCGCACATGCTTAACCTATTTGTATACATATTTATAAAACGCTCGCCTTTTGTTTTCAGTATAACAATTACTTGTTACCCAACAAAAAAAGCAAGGTGAAATACTACTTTAGAAACACTCTACCTTTAAAAATTCTTTCTGCAACATTAAAAGTTAGAGCCACAGCATTTTCTCATGTACCTACTTTCTTATTATTACGAAATATTTCATTTAAAAATATAAGAGAAACTCCACCACCATCGTCAGAAGCCGTCAAATGTAATTGAGCGCTTTACAATTTGTAAAGAATCGATTAAACAGCATTCTTGTTGATCTACGTTGTCTATGAGTATATTATATGCGTCTCATTTCACTTCGTTTAATACTGTGTGAACTGGAATATGTAGCTCTGCGATTTATTTAACGACTGATACTCTAAAAAGATCCCTTTAAGAGCGACGTAGATTGATATACAACCGCACATTGATTTCTAGGTGTAATTTGTCTTAATTCTCTTCTAATTCAGTAATTCAGTATATTTCACGAACATATAATGCGTTTGCAGCATTTAATTAGGTACTCTCTCTATATTCAGGAACGCCTTGTCAACGCATGACATGACTATATGACTCGTAGACCGTGCTACAAAAACTGACAATCGACGCTTTGTAAAATGTTATAATCTATTATAATATTATGGTTAACAGTAACGTGTAACTGTTACAGCTCCCTAGTGAGTGTCTAGCGAAAAAGTAATTAATTACAGTAAAGAGAATCGTGTCCTGATCAGCGACAACAGAGACATGCTTGTTTCAGTACACTTTATCAGCTCGCCCGGCTTTCTCTCACGATTCGTGTCGTGATGACACTCCCTGAAGATTCACGACTAGATAGCCCCTCGTCTATATTTTAGGTAGATATTTACTAAACCACCTGCTGTAGTAAATTCAGGAGAACATCGCATCCTTCCTTTACCACACCAACCATATTTCTTGGTTTACCGTGTAAACAAAAACTTAATATATCTTTGTCTATGATTACAAACGGAACCGCATTTACATTCTTAATAGCTATAATTTCGTTCTAAGACTAAAAGTATGGCCATCACAAAAGTGTTTTAAAAATTCCAACATTATACAAGTTTTAAAATAATAATTTCCTAGCATGCTTATAAGGCTATTTTCATTGCAGCATTTCTTCACCGTATGTGATGTTCATCTTTTAATGGCACAGTAATGAGCAATTCATGTTGCTTGCATTCCTATAAAAAATCGGTTAACGAGTTTTTTTTTTCATAAAGAAGCGGAGTTATTAAACTGGCTGGCACATGCGGCCGCAAAACATCGCGTCGTTCATTTTGTTTTCTTACGTCATTCATAGTGATAGAACTTTTTTTTTCCAAGACCGAGTTGGAAAGTGTCCAAGTTGATTTATCGATACACAAAAGGCATATTTTTATGCAGTTTTTTTTTATTTTAATCTTCTGCAGTGGTAAATGATTTTTTCTAGTTTGTGGTGGAATATTTTTTCTATTCAGCTTCGCGGTCTCTCAATTATTGTTCGTTAAAATTGTTGCTGTGACCAGTTTATATTATTAAATTATCCTGTTGTGGTGTGATTCACCAAACGGCTATTTTGTGTGACCTCTGTTCTACGTGACGTCAATGTAACCTATGCGATAGTCATCTAGTCAAGATAGTATGAGATGTTTTAGACCACACCTTCCAGCTTACAAAAATATCTGCCTAATAAATCTTAGATCATGACTGTACTAAAAATATCTAAATGTAACAAACAAGAAATCGTTTCCGGAACTTTCCGGCTATAAATTACGTAATTTGACTTATATTTAGTATAGAATTGTTTGTCCTGTCTGTTTAACAATGCACAACCAAAACAATACACAAAGCCAAAAATTTGGTAAAAAGGATTTTTGGAAATTGCACCTCTAAGGGCCTGTAACACCTTTTGATAAGTGTTTGATAGCTTATTCATAAGTTTTGGCTTCGTCGTCTGACCAACGTAGTCGTCCGAAGTAGAATTCATACTGAATGAACGCTTGTGAAGGGCAAATAATACAAATGCATTATAAAATCTTCAGGTATTCACGCATTAATACATTATCCTTGACCTGAGTCGCGCAGTTACAGGGAGACGGAATGGTATTTTTAGATCGAGGGTCATCGACCGCATCTCGATATAATTGAATTTGTCTTGCATGTAAGGTTGTATTGTATTCCTCTATAGTTACCTACTGCGTACGCTACAAATTATTGAACTAAAATCATGGATCAGTTTGATTACATAGCATAGGAAAAGTTTAAAAGCAATTTATGCCAACCCAATTATTGCCAATATTCATATGTAGTTGCTTATGAATATTCATGGACTCTTATAGTTCCTTACAGCCTAGTGTCAGTACAATTAAAACGTCTCTATATTCATAATTAATAAAAAATGGCAAAAAAATAGTAAACGCCGGTCGAACACATCAACTTCCAACTTAAGGCAGCTAAAGAGAATCTCTTAGCAGAAAGAATAATAAAGAAGTAAGGATGCTTAATAAATAAGGCGTACTTGAAAAACACGAATTAAGCAAGCACTTTTGAAACGTCAAGTTTAATTATTTGTTAAGACTCTACCTCAAATTCGTACCTAAGGCAGATTCTGTTGAATCAATTAGAATCCTCTTCTATACCCAAGGAAAGAGCACTGGGCCTACATTGATTCCTTGAACACATAGGCACATATAGGGGAGGGAGCCGTGCCCACCCTAGGATTCTGGGCTACTTCGATATGGATTTCTATTATAATGGGCCAGGCCCACCCTAGGAAATGATCCTAGATACGCCAATGCTTGAACTTAGGCTGAGAAGTCAGAAATGATAGGTTATGTTTCCTTTACCTCTCCAAACACACACTATCCAATTAGTAGATATTTAATCGAATGTATCGTGTATTCGGAAATAGCAATTCTGATTGATCCGTTCGGGTCAGACGACTCATCTGCCAAATCAAATATCGCAATGCGCATAGCCGGCGCCCGGCGCTCGCCGTGTATGTGTATCCAGTGCCGGATTCAATTACCAATATTATCCGCTCAAAACGATGATTGGAAACGACCCTGTGAAAGTAACTTCTACCTAACTGTACAAGGGGGGGGTCATGTTTTGTGAACATGTATTTGTATACGTCACATTCTTTGACATATTTCAATATTATATGAGGTTTTGATTATTATATGCAACAGTGTGGACGTAATCCATCTTGTACAAACTATTTATTTTTTAAATATTTTAATTATTTGACACGTAAAAACTTGCATACTACATCAGTTTAATGTTTGGGCATATCAATAATTTTAAGATGTTCGGGATTTCCCATAACTTTTCAAGGTGTTGTTTTTTTTACTAAAAATTATTAAAAAAATACAATTTTAAGTTATTTTTTAATACATAATCCATGCCATCCATTTTAAAAATGTGTTTGTATATACAGCAACCATTATAGTAAGTGTGCTAATTCGTGAAAGCGTATAACAAAAAGTAAAAAGATGTTGCCTAGGTGCATTTAATACAAACACAACACACGAATACATTTGCATGGAACATGCAAGCTGCTTGCGAGAGAATATAAATTAAAAATAAAACGAGATATACGCAATACCTACACTCTTTCGTTTCAAAAATGCTTGTAACCTAAGCCTATTTGAAATTAATGAATTTTGACTTTATTTTTGAGATTATTGTCATATTTCCTTAAAAGGTTTTTTTTTAATAATGCATGAATTTGTCGTCTTATGCAAACATTTCATTGACTGGGCTGAGGTATTGGATGTTATATTACTAATATAATATTAGCTCTGATTAATATTCTAGACAAGATTCTTTAGATACGAGAATGATCGGCCATGAACTGCATTTAGTCATAAGATAATAAACTTTAGGCTTTAAGTGATTGTTATTAGACCGCGTCAATCATAATGTCTTATGGCACTGCCTACGGAACTGGTGGAAGATTCTTTACAAATACAAACTTGACGTTTCAATAGTTATTGTAAACTTAGCCTACTTGAAATAGACGAAATTTGAATTTGCATCTTTTATAGACTTAGATATTATGCCAAATTTTAGTAAATTAGGAAGACGTACAAAATACTTGCAAATGACCAAGACATTATAAGATGCCAACTTAATTAAAGCCGTCAAAAAAATTATGAAACAAAACACATACCTACCTACCTACTATGAGATAGAGTCTATGTCATAGACTAATGCTTTCATAGTACGAAGGTTGTTTGCATGGACTCTATGTAAACAAACATATGAAACCATATTGGCTGAACTGTGACAGTGGGCAGGTTCGTTAGGACGGGCAATTTCGCACCAAGCGGTCGAATGAATCATGTATGACACATCGCAGCTAGCCTCGGCTCACGGTTGCACCGTGAATTATCTATCGCTGTAATTTCGATTCGTCTAGCGGAGTGAGGTCGCTGTCCGCGATTTCTTGCCACGTGATCGCAGACCTTTGACTATTTAGACTATGGACCTTTTTCGCACCCAAATTCACCAACAAAAAACTCTGTCGTTTTTTGAGGCGGACGAGGTAAATTCACACAACGAAAACATTTAACACCATTACGTATATTCTGTGTCCGTGTCACAACTTTTTTGATTCTAAGGTATTCTATACTACTGAAAGATTTAGTAAAGTTGTAATAAATCGTAAAACGCCAATAACTTACATTTTTAGATTTTCCTTACGTACAATGATATTGTTGATATATTGGTTTAAATGTCTTGTTAGACCACCTTTTCTCGTATAAATAGGTACGAGACAGACGTCTGTTACTGACGTTATTGGACCATGTTACGAGAACTAAACGAGCAATTGAACTTTGTGCCTTGACATTGACATCAGTCGGATTAGATTTTTACAAGATTCTTTTTATATATGTGGAATCCCCGTTATCATAGATTTCGGATGACAGTTATTTATACTGATGATCTGGATCTGAAAATCCTATAGAGTTTCTATAACCCTATGCCCATACAAGGGCGTATGGTTGTGAAACCAAATTTTTAGTTACAATCGTTCGTTAGAATTGTGTAAAAGAGGATGGTTTTTGTTTCGTCACAGTGGGGTTACTTAGCAAGATATTCTTTATAACTTTTTAACTAACGAAACTAACGTTTTAAACGGTAAAGGAATTACATCGTATGATCGTGGTCATGTGTGGTAGACTATGGCCTAACCCCTCTCATAACCCCTTTCATTCTTAAAGGAAACTCGTGCTCAACAATGAGCCGGATATGGATTGTTAATGATGATGTTGACTTACTATTTAGAGTGTTTATTTTTATTTAACCATAACTGTTTTGTTTATTAATTTAATCGTATTTATCTTCTGCAATATTAAGTGATCAGCGCCGTCTACGAGAGTAGAAGCGGCGCGCAATTATTTAACCAATCGCTTTTTAATATGCCGACGTATTCACTTGAGCGCTACAGTATTCGATTAATGAACGAACGATATTGCATTTATGAGCATGAAATTATTGGATTTTATGAAACGGCCCAACGTCTCATCTCTTCAAATTGCAGCTCAATAGGTATTCAGTCGATGTTTCCAATAAAGATTAGCGCGAATATCAGATAGATAAAAACCGATAATGCGCACCATTTTGCAGTGCATTTCCACTAACACTTATCAGCTTATCGATCGCTATTAATATTCACGTTTAATATTTTCCGCACTGGTATAGGTATGCGAAAATCCATAAAAATTAATAAAAATCTCGAGTGTTTATGTTGTCAAACAACAGGACCTAAAGATTTTTATTGTTTTCGAGAACATACACGTTATAAAATATTTAATAAAAACATTGACAAACAAAATGTTGCCCCTACAATATTCGAAAGTTCCCCTCGATTTCTCCAGGATCCCATCATCAGATCTTGACATGATTATTATGGGACCAACTTGAAAGCATATACCCTTTCAAACAAAAAATAATTTTTCAAATCGATTAGCTGTCTTTGAGTAATCGGTGAATATACGTAAAAAAATATTTCGACGAACTCGACGACGAAAGAAGAAATCTCCTCCTTTTTTGAAGTCGGTTACAAAGAGGTGAAATAATTTCTTGAACTAAGTAATTTTTACTATACAATAATTAAAAAAAAGTCCTTAAAATTATTGTCATTGAACTTCGTTGAGGTCTCTATGTAGCTTATACTCGTATGTATGATATACCTAGACTTTTATTAACTTTATAAACTGGCATGTAACATAGGGTTGGGTAGGGTTGGGTAGGTTAGGGGTAGGAGTAGGAGTAGGGTAGTATAGGCTAGGGATAGGGAAGAAGTGCACATAAGTCAAAGCGAAGCTTGACCGGGTTCTCTAGTAGTATATTATATAAGCTATGTATAGACAAATTTGAGCTAAATAAACCCACCAACCCACTGAAAAAGTGATCCTATATACTTCTATATCCTACACATACACACTTAAAATTCTTTTGTGCGAAATAATTCGTACATGCGAATAACAAACAAGACTAACTAAGCTTGTTTACGCAGACAAGAATGTCACTTGTTGCGTGGGTTTTCAAGTTTTGCATATAAAGGTAGGCGTGATTTGTCGCATGAAAAAGGCACAGTAAAGTGGAGCGCGCATTAGGATAAAAGGGCGGATCTTAAGTGTTGTGTGTCTCGTATTTTGCGAGTTTAGCACAAAAGAGAGACTTCTACTAGTTGTTACGAGTATTTCTTCGTATCACGGTACAATGATTTCTTGGATTCAAATCTTTTAGGTACTTCGTTTATCGCAGGTGACATCTTGATTAAATCGTATTCAATAATTGGCAAACTTGAGCCTTTAAGATTTTTTTATTTATTCAAGTTTATTTATGGGTATTGCTAAAAATATACTACCTTACTTTGGAAAAATGGAGTATTTCCAATTTCGCTTCTGTTCTTTCAATAGCTATTGTAACGTACTCGTAAATATGTGTCAAAATTTCAATTTAAAACAATTGTAGATTGTCTAATAACACAGAAAAGGTACTATGTTCTGTTTTACACAATATAAGTTAATATATCCTAAATCTTGTTATAATATGCAATTAAAACTATGTACGGTTTGCTCACACCAAAGCATCCATGGCAGGCAGAACGCATGAGCAGACTTGTGAGTGGCGATCGATGGCGGCACTAACCAAATCATAATTTAATTTCCTGAACTCCCATGAAATAAAATAGTTTAAATTGTAATTCAAATGGAGGGTCATAATATTTGCTTACTTATGAGTTATATCATGAGGATTTTTTCAAATAAGTAACACGGATATATTTAAAAGTAAAAATTGAATTTCTTTTTAAATCCTGTTTAAAGGTTATTGCTTTATCTTGAAAATAATTATAAAAAAGTATTTATAGATAATAAAAGATGATTCAACTGCATTTAAATAACTCCATCCAAATTGGATCAGTAGATAGATACAAGATTAACATACATGCGGCTTGTACATGAATTGCATTCCAACCTTTTTTTTGAAGTCAAGAAACATTGAAATGAAATGCCATATACGGTTTTGTAGAAATTATTATATACCAAATCTATACTAATATTATTAATCTGAAGAGTTTGTTTGTTTGAACGCGCTAATCTCAGGAACTACTGGTCCCATTTGAAAAATTCTTTCAGTGTTAGATAGCCCATTTATCGAGGAAGGCTTAAGGCTATATTTTATCCCCGTATTCCTACGGTAACAAACACCACGCTGGTGAAACCGCGCGGCATCAGCTAGTTAAACTATACATGTAAAACCGCTGCATCCGCAGTTGATACGTTTAGGAGCAAACTGTTGTTTGCAACGGTTAAACGTTTCCCGGAACTCACAACACACATTTTGGCCTGATTCTCATCTTTCATGCGTTACATTCAATTCGTGAGTAATTCGGGCTTAGCGCTGGAAGCTGCCCATTGTGTCACATTGTTTCACTGTGAGATCAGCGGGCTCATGCGACCGGCGACCATTCACTTGTAGTCTGAGATCCGTATTAGAAACGATCTTCACCCATCTGTTTATTGGATGGAAAAGGTTTTATATCAAAAAAATGTTGTGAGTAACCTACTCTAAAAATTTCTTGGCCAAACTATTATTAACCGTTATTAACTATCATTAGTGATAGTTTGGCCACGAGTTTTTGATGCAATCTACTCGCAATATATTTTTAACGTAAGTACTAAATTTGATATAAAATACTTTTCATCCAATAAACAGATGGGTGAAGATCGTTTCTAATACGGATCTTCTACTATTATAAATGGTCAGGTGTCAGGGCTTTTTTAGGTATAATGTATAACATAGAGTCATGATCCTTTGACTGCGATCTCACTTATACTATGTGCGCTGTAGCATGGTGCGGGTGACAGTTGCCTTATGACGTTCATAATAGGTTATATTATCGTGAATCGCGGCAAACTTTCAAGAGTGAAACGAACTGTCACCCGCACTATGCTACAGCGCACGAGCTGTAACATGAAGTGACGATGCACTCTGAGATGGAAATGAGCTAACTTGAAATGTTGTCTACAATGGAAACGGCTTACTTGAAGGAGGTTAAGTTTTTTTCTATCTACCCTCACTTTTGACGGTTTCTATGCAACATAATATAGGAATACTAAATCGCTTCGCGGTAAGTCGCCGGTGGTAACTGGCACGAGCAATGCCACCAGAGATATCTAATTTAGAAATCTAAGTCTAAGAAAATTGTAAAATTTTTAATTAGCTGTGAATCAACTCCAGATCCTCTCTGAAAACCATTGTAGGTATTACTTATTTCGCTAGACAGGTCGTCAGAAAAGACTTAATTTTATATTTCGTTTCAACAAAATCCTTGACTCGGGCGGCCTCGGGAAATTACACTCTTAGAGCTCTACGTAACATGCTCTCAGTCTCTTTCAAAAGAGGCAGGGAGATGAATCTTTAATATCTGTTCACTTTAATATGAGATAGGTTTCGGTACTCTATTGAAGGCGTTGAATAGGTTCGTGACCTCCAAACTTATATTTGATTTGGGAATAAGTTATGAATCTTTTGTTAGTGGCTTCTTTTAATATCCATCGTAATCTCAAGAATCCTTATAGCTTTTTTATTAAAATCAAAATATGTATTACCATTATTAGATACCTTACAATTTTTATAACAGACATTTTTGTACGACAAGATTCGTCATATTTTATTTATGTTATATAGGATTTCACTTAATTACAATCTCATCTACCTAATGGTAAGTGCAGATGTAACCTAACCCGCTTGCCTAGAAAATATTTCCCTACTATATTTTACTGGTTTCAATTTAGCTACAATATTAAACGTGCTGCACAAATAATTTGTTCATATTTACTCGTACTTTCCACTTGTGAATATGGATTGTGGAACATAACTTACAATCGCTGGTTAGTTGTATGCTATTGGGTTTGTTAAATCATTACCAACACAGTCTTCAGGAAACGAGTTTACGGAGGCAAATTGAAAAGCAGACAGTGCAGGCAACCTTCCAATTACAGGACGCCAATCGGATTGCCGCGCAGCTTGCTGTGAGCGTTAATTAGAGAATCCCCGCCAGTGCCACGTACTCCCGTGCCCTCTGGTCCTCACGCCAACCAATTAGGGACCACGTGATGAAGCTACATGCACTGGAGTTCCTGCTCGATAACTAGCGAACTCAGCCTAACTAACAGATACTCTAAAATCAGAAGTGGGATTTAAATTTCAAATATTTCGTTTATTTATCTTGTAAAGTACGAGTATAACAATTTATACTATTGTTACAAATACGATATACATTAATCCAGTTTTCTCGCCTGAATTACTGAAATAATTTTGTTGAGAACAGAAATAGATTTTATCCTGGAAAAGGTTATTGTCTACGACTTGTCTGGTTTGTTTGTATACTAATTTAACAGGTACGAGTAGATTAGGAGTAGGGAATCGAAAGATTTAGTTATGATTATTAAGGAATTTAGTTTTTTAATATGTTGAGTCTATATTGAGTCTTTAGGCAGTTTATGTGATAAAATTGCGTACTTATTTTGGTTCTTAAACTAAGTATGAGTATGACTAAAATAACATAACGTTTTATCTGCTACTGCCAATATTGTTGATTTCTGGCCAAATCGTTACTCATGGTTATTATTAAAGACAACAAGTATGATTCAAGTATGACCTAAATAACTAGAAATAATAATATAATAAACGATGTTACCGAAATATGTAACGATGTTGATAATAATGGATTGTACCTACTTGTTGCTTTCAAAGATTGCAAAATACAATATCTACTTGAAGCTTTCAATATATATAATGTATAATAATGCACTTCGAATAGTTTATTTATATTACTACGAGTATTATCTGCAATGAAACTAACTTCTATACTATTGAACAAAGTGAAATCAAAAACTGCTGACGATGTTCGGTTTTTTGGTGAAACCGTAAAATTGTTCTTTTCTAGGAAAATTTTGGTATATTGCAAGCTTCATAACGAACGAAATTTGCGACAGCAATCTAATGCCTATATTCAATATAGAATTTACAAAAGCGTTGCTAAACAGCAAGCTTCAAAGTTGTACTCGACATCAATTTAACAGAAGAGCGATACTTAATACAATGCCGGCCGTCGGCCGTCGGGACTAATGGAATTACGCAACTAGATATTAGATATCTGCAAGAAAGCTCTTGTATAAGATGTCCTTTATTTGTAACGTGTCTCAAGTCTCGTTAGATGGAGGTCGCGTCGCAGACGCTCAGACGGCTGGGCTTAAGTGGCTGTAGCGAGTTTGTTTTCCTACGATAATGCGTCTGTAAATATCAGCCCCTCGGCGCTTTCACGGTTCAGATGCTTATTTGCGTATACAATGGCTTAATTAAGTTCAGGTTTGGGTTGCACTGTGTTTGGTATTAACCGTATGATATTGGTTGCAGATGCGTGGTTTAAGTGGTTGTCATTTGTTGTTTACAGTCTACACAGATTATTAATATTGAGTACACTCACTACACCTACTGACTTGATCGTATGCAATGGAAGATCTCTAGAAACTCGTATCATCTAAAAATCTGTTCCAATACAAAATTATTCTTCTTCATATTTTCCTTTGCTTAAACTTTTACGAGGTCTAACAAGCTTTCACGAAAACACGATTCAGTCTTCTTGAGTTACAAAAGCTGTAACAACTGACTACCTGATTTTGTTTTATAAATATAGAAAATCTTTTTTATTTATAAAACAACCTTTACTATCTCGTCTGTCCTAAGTTTTTCTTACTGCGTCACTATGGTCATAGAATTCGGGATTTACAGTATTCGCAGTTCAAAATATAATTTACGGCACAATACATGTAAGGCGAATTAAAAATTAACTAACTGTAAGGTATACCACTTTTTGAATCGGCTTTAGTGTGATTGATTCTTACTTTATTTATAACCGCATCGGATCGCTCGGCGTCTATTTGAAATGAGATTACAGTATTTTCCGCAAAGCCGATGGAATCTCTGTAATCTCATTTGTTATATTGAAATCCATTTTGTCTGAATTTTCAACTGTTTTGAAGTTTTGATATTTTCGGTTGGAAATATGCGCTGCTCTCAGGAAATGTAATGATTTTAATGCTGGCAGCTACGTAGGCTTAACAAGGTTGGGATCTATATATAGTTGAACTGGTCGGAGGTCGTGAGTGGAGCCTGCAGTGGTGTGGGGCCCTCCCTAAACAAACTTGCTGCAGCCTGGTTCCGCGCTGTCTCCCCGTCTCTCGCACACAAAGTTCTTTCAATGCAAAATTTGATGTGTGTCCACGTGTGATAGACAGAAATAAAAAAAAATAGTTTCGTTTCGTGAAGGGTTAGTCCGACGGTCCTCTCGGGAGTTATTTGGTAGACATAATAAAATTTTGCGTGTGTCCTTTGCCAATAACAATTATAAATATTTAGCCGGAAATTTTTAAGGAATATATTGTTTGTTATCTATTTCAATGGTTACCAATTTTTTTTTTTTATTTGTTGTGCAAACTGCTTCCGAATTAGACAAATCTTTAAGATTTCATATATCAGGACAATTAACGTAACTTATGCCATTTTATACACTTTTCCAGAAATCTCGGTGAAATGGGCTACACGAAAAAATCTATACTCTGGTAGCTTGCATCTTTCATAATATCTATATTTTATGTAATGCCATCTCTAACCCCTCTCATTCTGAGAGGAGACTCGAGCTCAGCAGTGAGCTGTATATGGGTTGATAATGATGATGATGATGTAATGCCATAACAGATTATCAAGTCCTCCAAGAACCATTAGATATTTTTGAACGTAGAAATCAAAAACAAAAATATAGGTATGTTAGGTACTGCGAAATTCTTTCCTCTCATATGGATGGCTATTCACGTTATACACCTACTCAATCTTAGGGCCGCATGCAGGTAGCACGGGGCCGGATGAACTTGCTGTGAAATTGCACTTGATCCCCGCCCCCCTCACCCCCGTTTCCGCCTCTCAATTCCATTACAGATCTACTGCATTTCCTATCTACATCAACGCTGTCTACGAGTCTAAGACATTACCTTACTTATCTGTCGTCCCCTTTTTTCTGAATACTGTAAATATTTTTGATATTATATTTGTAGTATTAAATACTATAATCATTATAAATTTCACTTCTGTTTCGTCAAGGTCAGTCATGAGTTTCTTTACAGAATGTTCTATAAATGCAAGAACATAAAAAAACTTCAATTGAAGGTGCAACACCTAATTATTATCTAAAATTGATTTACTTGTCCTTTCTTTACGAGTAACTTTTTTCCGTTCAATTTACGGGATATAATTTGTATAATATTAATGAACCTTATTTACGTCTTTTCTGTAATACATATACCGATCAATCAAATACATAAATTTTGTTGAATTCATTGCTCTATTAATTGAATTCTTTCCATATTGTTTCATCACTCAAGTTCACAATCACGTTGTATCATCAAGTCGTGCGCTGTTTTCCTAATCGCGACCTAAAACTCGTAAGAGGGCAGGTGTCTGTGTCTGGCTTAGTATGCGCTGACGGGCCGTGATCCGTTTTTGCTCAGTTATAGGAACAATGGCCGGCGGCGCATTCCGTCCGTATCACCGTTAGGTGGGCCACAGTTCCGCAGTAATCGGTGTAATAATCACCAGCACCGCTGTACTTACTCCTATACTTTACATCTTTTATTTACGTCGCTGATGCGTTAATGTCTGATTTTGATTGGATATTTTGAGATTGTTTCATAAGTACGATGTCTAATATTGTAGGTAGAGTTAGGTAGGCCACAGTACCGCAATAATCGTTTTAATAATCTCCAGCACCGCTGTACATAGTACTCATATACTTTACATAGTTTGATTTGATATTTTGAGATTGTTTCATTGGTTTTATCATCATGATCATCGTCATATCAGCCGATGAACGTAGGTAAACTGCAGGACATAGGCCTTTTTGTAGGTACTTCCAAACATCACGATCCTGAGCCGCCCGCATTAGTTATTTCGTTTATATTGCGATATTTTTGTACATACGAGTTGGTAGGTGCTGTAATGTCCTCATTGAAGATTTCAATGTGTTCCCTTCTGTGTGCATTGTTTTTACGGCGATTCATTGCCAATATTGGCATGTATAAAGTTGCAGGATGAATAGGCTCCAATTAAAATTAACTTTTGTTAAACAATATGCTCAAAATACTTACACAGATTATATAATAACACACAGTTAATTTAGTTGTTGTCAGATAATTTTCCATTTTGAATTAAACATTTGTCAGCATTCTCAAATTAGAATGAAAATGTTGTTTCCTATAATAAATGCCATTAGCCATATTTTACTTTATAATCTTAGGCATGTCTCTCCTATTAGGAGACAAGGCGCGGTTGGCTGAGCGCCAGACCAAACAGGGTAAAAAAGCAAAGGGCGGTGGCGTTGACCGCGCCCCGAAATAGCGGGCAAAGTCAAGGCGTGTGTCTACTGTGTACTGTGCCCAGCGGCAAACGCTGTTTTCAAAAATGTCGCACAACTCCGAGGATAATATTCCCAGAGCCAGACTGTAAGTAAACAACTAGATACCAAAGGGCGCGGCCGTTCGAGGGAGTGTTTTATTAATTTCGCACGACAGAACATAATTAAAAAAAATTCATTAGGCATTACCTAATAATGTCACAGTAAAGCCTTGCGACCTTCAAAACAAAAGGCAAATTTTCACGCGAAAGCCATATAAATTAAACGAAGTCGCACGCAGGAGGTACGTTTCTGCAGAATTTCAAAACGAAACCGTGTCGACAGCGCTCGGTGAAATGGGCGCGCGAGGTTTTGTTCATAACTTCCCTTATGCATCGACAATGTTGACCAACTTTGATTCTTGTACTTCTGGATTCGGATTAATAGCTCGGAGAAAATAACGGGATTCTAGTATCCGACATACATGAGATTCTCATTAAGTGGTCTAGTTGGTCTCATAGTTAACATGTGGCTTCTGAACACGAAACCCTTTGTTGGGCTATGAAGTACCGTGCTTTTTTTTCCATGATTATTTCAGTAAGTTCAAATTCTCGGCTCAGAGTTTGGAAGTTGATGATGATACACTGTCGTGTGTGTCGTATTCAGTCATTACCGTTAACATCTGATGATCATTAAAAAGTCAAACATCACCCTAAGCCCGGCTAGATTTAGCGTGATGGGTCTAACCTACACATCCTTTCTCCTACAAGGAGGGAGACCTGGCTATAGTCATCATCATCATCCTCATCAGCCGATTTAAGTGGCTCAGTGCGGGGACCGGGGACATGGTATGTAGACCCACCATGCTACTCCAGTTTGTGTTGGCGACCTTGGAATTTCTTTAACGACCATTATCAGATGTTAATGGTAATCGAGACCGACAGCCTAACGTATACTCTCCGAGGTACGGGGCAGTAACAACCAACTTCCCAACTTCTGGCTAAGAGTTTAACTGAAAATTCTCCAGAAACTTAGCAGGCCGCCCAGGTCGCCGAAAGCCTCATGGAGTGTTGCTGTGGAGCCAATGTGTGCTGCTCGTTGTTCAGATACACCTTTGCATTTAAGCTTAACATGTATCAGTGTTTCTTCTTTCTCCATGCATGCTCTGCACAGAAGACTGTCGGTTATACCTAGAACTGAATGATGTTTATTTAATCAGCTCGTCAATAGCCCTGTCATTAGTTCTATAACTTTTTAACCGACTTCCAAAAAGGAGGAGGTTCTACGTTCGGCTGTATGTTTTTTTATGTATGTCCAGCGATAATTCCGTCATTTGTGGACCGATTTTGTTTAATATTGCTACGGTTAAATTTAAGTAGGCTGTTAAAATTGGCTGATAACGCTGATACGTAAGACGAGAGTTCAAATAGGGCACAATAGCGGTGCTGACTCACGCGACAGGCTCGAGACTGAACAAGGACATCCTCACACAGCTCAAGCTGTGGCAAATGGAAACATAAACATCGTTGCTCCATATCCGTCCGCTCTATTCACTATTGTGCCGCAACTAATTGCGGACGGAATAGACTTCGCAACAACGCTTCGCGCCAAGTGACAAGTCGATGGTTTAAGGATAATAGCGTTGGGTAATGGAGTTGCCCAAAACTGTTGCTCTTGCTTTCCATAACGGGCACCACGAACAGGGTGCTGATCTCCGGATACTTGGAATTGGAAGTAGATTGAGATTTTCTCAATTAGTCCCGGTCTGACTGGTGAGAGGCTCCAGGCGTGGCTAGTTACCACCCTACCGGCAAAGACGTACCGCCAAGCGATTTAGCCATTTATAATATATGTATGGAATTATACGAGTACCTACAATAATATTATTACCTGACATTTCGAAAGTCAATGACATTTGAATTTTTTTTTTTACGATTTTACTGAATGTGAATGTTTTGTCCACACAGATGACTTGAAGGCGGTGCCCAAGAATCTGGTACGGCAGGCGAAGAGGGACGGCTCCGAGGACAATATCTCAGTTATCGTGGTGTTCCTGAAGGACCCGCGTGATATCGTCGCCGATAACTGCCCGCCCATGGACCTTGGGTGAGACATTTTGTGTAGAAATACTAGTAGATGGGATAAAATATAGCACTCGGGGATAGTGTAACTTCCCAACAGTAAAAGAATTTTTCAAAACAATTCAGTAGTTACAGAGCCTATTCCATGAAAACAAATAAACAATCAAATATTTTCTCTTCATAATATTAATATAGATGTCATCATCACCATGGTCTCGAGCCGCCAGCATCCAGCGCATTCCTGCAATCCGCTTGATGTCCTCGGTCTACTAGACCACACGCTGTGAGGTATTGAGTGTGTATAATTCTAGGACCGCATTCTGTTTACAGTTTCGAACTCAAAAAACATGCAGATTACGATTCTGCCTGCATGTTGCCGGAAGGTTTGTTGGTCCATTCTTTTGTTATACTCTACCCCCTTTGGTGTCGAGTATATGGACTGAAAAAGTGCTTTGTATCAGCTAAGCCAGTCTATTAAAAAACACAAGAAAGTTAAAAAAACTACTGGATGAATTCAACTAAAACGATTCGAGACAATACTAAAAAAGTCAACTCATGTTTCGAAAATAAAAATAGAAGGGGGTGAAATACAGTTACCCGTTCGTCTTTCGAATACACTCAATACCTTACAACGCCTTAGCTAGTGGGAGACAGAAATAATGAAGATAAGTTGAAGTAGACTTTAAAGAAAATAGAGGATTAAATCTTATTCATGTTTATAAATATGACCGTAAGGGTATAAGCACAGTAAAAATTTCTGTGGCATAAGCTTGCAACGACCACGCCTCTGAGACTGAGGTAATGATGCAGCCAAAAACATAACACGATGACAGACAAATATCACTCTATTTTTGGAAGTCACCCAATTTCTACGTGTCATTAGACACGTACGCCGTACTTTTCTGTTGTGTATGGAATAATGAATGTAGTCATCATATTAGTATGTAGATATGTGGATACTGCATGTATGTTCAATATAAGCTAATTACCTCACACCAGGTGTAATTGAAATCGAGTGGTGTTCTAACAGCCATAAATACCTTTCGATATATATCATAATTTATCATGCAATTTTGTTCCTGTTGGGCCTGACTCATATATTTTATCTTCGATATATTATTTAATAGATAGATAGGTAGGCATTGATTATAAATATTCATTAGTATGTTGGTACTCTCGGCGATTCTAAACCTTTCTTCTATTTAAATAATTTCAACTATTTATGGTCTTTGGGCCCAGGAACAAAATAGTTATTCATGATTCAAATTTTGTGGAGGTATGTGATAAATTCATGATAAGTCACATTTTCGGTCGGAAAATGGTGATTCGACGTTTTCCTTCCAAGTCATCTTCCAGACTTTTTAATAAACTGTTAAATCCGTTCAGCCATTAGAGTACACACGTCTAGAGGTACAAACTTTCGTATTGATTATATTCCTAAATCTAGGTCTATTCCTAGATATATAGGCATGCAATAGCTATAGCTACTAACTATTATAAAATACCTATTAAAAGCTACTAACTATTATAAAACCATTTGATATTCTCTTTACTTTGAAGAAAACGGAGGCTTTAACTTTTAATCCATGTTTATAAATATGGACGAATATAAACATGGATTAAATATAATCCATAATAGCACATCCTCAATGATTTGAAAGAACAAGAATTCAGTATCTACGAGGTACCTAAAGCCCATCTACATGGTATAAAGTTACGAAACAGGTTTTCTATGAATGATACGGGTAATTTCACTATCATGGAAACACATGGACATGTCAAGCAGTGGCTGACCTTGACATGTCTGTCCTGTTTCAAGATGAGACAAAAAAACGAAAGTAATATTATATCACTTTTCTTTGGTAGATTAATCTTGATTTGAATTTTTTACACACATACGAGTAATTGATTTGATTGATAGCGTTTATTCCATTTGATAAGTACGTGTCGTAGAATGCCGCGACTGTAAGCATCGTCGCTCACAAAGTGATGGTTTTGGACTCAGTTTTTTAAATAGTAAACTGATTATACGAGAAAGGTTTCCGACACCAAAACTTTTTCCGCTATAATGACAGGATTTTTTGACTGAAAAGTCGTCATTTTTTCTTTTAAAACAATTATTTGCTATACACAGGCTGGACAACCCGGTGGTGAACGTACCACCGTTCGCCTTGGAGAATGAAGCTTGCAAAGTGGTCGCCGCCGAGACGGGTGGTGGAGACTGCGCCGAGGGCGGAGACAACGGTGTCTCGGACAGCGATAGCGACGACCTGGGCCCGGAGACCGCGGTGGACGCAGAGCTGGACGTAGACGACGACGCCGAGCTGCGCGACGAGCCCGCGCCTCCCACGCCGCCTGCGCACGCTGGTGAGTTGACATACTGCACAGCTCAGAGGATAGACATCTTCATGACTTGGGGCCGGAGGCCGCGGTGGACGCAGAGCTGGACGTAGACGACGACGCCGAGCTGCGCGACGAACCCGCGCCTCCCACGCCGCCTGCCCACATCGGTGAGTAGACATACCGCACAGCTCAGAGGATAGACATCGGCATGATATGGGGCCGGAGACCGCGGTGGACGCAGAGCTGGACGTAGACGACGATGCCGCCCGCGCACGCCGGTGAGTTGACTTAACGTACTACTCAGCTCGGAGGATACTTTGGATTTCAAAGTTAACGTACCACATGTCTCGAAGATCATTGCCTTTGAAATGGCTAAAAAGTTAGAAAACAATAATTTGACGACACAGCTTTGAGAATGATCATAATCATGATAACCATTGCGGATGTTCCTTCAAACCTTTGTCTTCGCCGGCGAAGATTTCTTACTTCGCCTGACCGCGGATTTTAACCACACAACACATAGACTTCATGAAAGAAAGTTACAGACAGTCAGTACCCTATCCTTATCACAGCATATCTGTCTGTAACCCTCAAAAAGAAAGGTTGTACAGCTCAGCGTATGCCGTGCACTACGTTCAAGGCGTATGCTGTATTATATCAGCGCCGTGTACATAATACACGGCGCTGATATAATACACGACTTCATGTCTCATTTCTCTAAAGACACCCCATCGGTCCCAAGTCTCAACGTTCGTTTAAGCTGAGTCGAGGTTAGATCAGAGTTTCACGAAGAACGAGTCCCACGTTCTTCTTCACCATCGAGCTTGACTTTGAAATTCTTCTTCTTCCGCGCTCTTGCACTCTCGCTTAAACAACACCTGTTCGAGGTATACCAATACCACGTCCCTAATAAAGTTAGCCAGGTAGTTAGGTAAATAAATCAATCTCATATAGCATAACTTTTAAACTAAATAGAGATAGTTATGTAGGTAGGTGTAAATAGGTAGACAGGCCTATTTATAAACTACTAGCGGACGCCCGCGACTTCGTCCGCGTAAATTTCGATGTCAACTTTACTACTACCCCTACCCTACCCTACCCCTACCGTACCACTACCCCAACTCTACCCTACCCAACCCCTACATCTACCCTACCCCTACCCCCACCCTACCCCAAACCTACCCCTACCCTACCCCTACCTTACCTACACCCTACCCCCATCCTACCCCCTACCCCCATCCTACCCCTACCCTCCGCGTACTCTATCCCTTTCCTACCCCTATCCCACCCGTACCCCTATCTCACGCCTATCCTACCCCTACCCTACCACTTCCCTATCCTACCCGTACCTCTACCCTACCACTACCCTACCTCTACCCCTATCCTACACGTACCTCTACCCTACCACTACCCTACCTCTACCCCTATCCTACCACTACCCGTACCCTTCCCTACCCTGTAACTTCTCTATCTTACTCCTACCCTTAGCAAAATCGGTCCAGTCCTTCGAGAGTGGTGGTATGACCAAGAGAAATAGAGACTTCTATGCTAATAATATAAAGAGGTAAAGTTCGTGTGGTTGTAGGAGGTAATCTCTGGATCTACTGGACCGATTTGGAAAATTGTTTTACCAATAGAAAGCTACGTTATTTGCGAGTGTCATAGGCTATGTTTGATCTCCATATTCATACGGGAACGGAAACTACGTAAATGAAAGCGCCGGGCGTCATATAGCGGAATTTCTGCGTCTTTTAGAAATTTTGTATTATCTCCGAAACTATTTAAGTAATTAACATACTGTAAAGGGCAAATCTTATCTCCATAATATCCTTGTGATTATTAAATAATTTATTTTAATAAGGATTAAAGTTTAGTTGTATAAATAATGACGTAAACCTAAGTATATAAGATTAATAATTTTTAAAACACAAAAGGTACTATATCTGCTAATATATAGAAGATAGATATATGGTGTCGCGGACTTTTTTGTAGAACTTTTAAAGATACATAAAGCCTCCATACATTAATTTCAATTTTACACAATAGTTAAGGCAGCGCATGCGAATAAGTCTGTTTAAGAGGATTTTCAGTCCGACCTGTATGACAAAAACTGTGATAACTCGGCTAATATATATGATACCTATATAAAATATAGCCTATAGCACTCCCCGATAAAGTAGCATTCTACTGGTGAAAGAATTTTTAAAATCGGACCAGTAGTTCCGAAGATTACCCCATTTAAAAAATGTGACAAACTTACAAACTTACAAACTTTACCTCTTTATAATATTAGTATAGAAGTATAGATAAACAAACTCCTATAATAAAAATTTACTTCATTTACATTTGTTTTGTAAGTACATATTTTGTACCTAATTGAGATCGATATGTAGGTAGGTTAATTGAACGTTGTTAGTAGTTGAAAGGTGCGGTTATGATTCGCTTTTCGCACCTATTAATTACTTAGAAGTAATTTGCTTCTGTTTGTACTGGTTAAGTTTCCGTGGGTTGTTTAGGTGCGGTGGCCGGTATTCAGCTAGAGGTGGGTGCCTAATTGCGTCACGAATTTAATTAAGTGACTGCATAGAATAGCAACCTAAATTAAGCGATTAGTCAGTAGTGATAAATTAATTAATATTAACCCACACAAATACCTACGTACTTTGGGAAGCAATATTTTAACACTGCCTGGTTTCTCTTGACTAGGTAAGCAGGTAGGATTAAGGTCAAAACTCATTATTACCCCTCGGAACGGAAACGCCTCGCCTACGGACAAGCTTACCGCGGGATCACCTGGCTGACCGCTCGCCGGCACCGCGGCTTCTTCCTTTCAGAGGTTCGAGAGCTAGTGGAAATTGTTTAATAGGTATTTGAGGGAAGTTGAAAGCTTGGCCTTTACCTTTTCTATGCAACGCTAACACAGTAATAGAGTCTGTCTGAGGAGTGCATGGTAATTTTTTTCGTAAAAGATATTCAGATTGCGTCAAGGATATTTTTTGCATAAAATAAAAAGTCCTTCTACTTCCTTGCCAGGCCTCCAGTTCGGTGTTAGGTTATCATAGGAGAAGAAACAAGTTTTAAACTCGACTCAAATACCTACTCAATAACATCCACTCTCGGACTAATACAAAAAGCCGTAAAGGAACTGTCGGCTAGCCGTAGCGAGGCATCGCCGGTAGGACGGCGAGGCGATACGTACCTAGTCGGTAGGTAGGTAAGTAGGAATAGTTGTTTGAAAATTTTTGTAATTAACAATAATTACATATTATGTAGGTATTTATTATTTTGTTAAGTTTCGTAGGTAAAGCAACGTATAATGCCTACCTACCTGGGCATCTATAACTACCTTATATCATATGTACCTAATTTTTAGCACAGGCCCTTTAATAAAAACTATAATAAAAGCCTCCTAATATCGGTGTTTAGGCATATCGCGGGATTCCATTCCCTGCTATTACTTAAAATAAGTAGGAATAGGTATTTAAGTATTAATATACGTAAAAGGAATTAACAATTTGTATACGGTCCTATCGATAGAATTATTCGATTCGGATTATCTAGGATACAATATCGGTATCCTTGAATGTACGGGGTACGGGATACCTACGGCGGCGGGCCCCCGCCGTCGAGACGGTGCACCGGCCGCACGACGCGCCGCGAGCCGCGCCGGACCCGCCCGAGCCCGCCGCGCGCCCTGCGCCCCGCACTCCGCCGGCGCCCCCGTCCCGCGCGTCAGTCGCACATTGAACGCTCGTGGATTCTGTTCCGCTCTCTATCAAATTCCACACTATTGTGAACGGGCTTTTGTCTAAAATATTGCACCGGTAACGAATTTTTTGGTGGTGATTAAAATCTGTGCAGTGAAATTACCGTTTACGGTACGTGAAATCTGTCGAATGTTTTTCTATAATTCGAACATTCCGAATAGTTTGTGAAAGGTTATTTCTGTGTTGATTCATGCGGAGCGGTGTTCTGGAAATAGATCGTTCGTGCTGTGGCGCATCCCTTCGTCGGGGAAGGATTCCCGCGGAGGCCGATGCTCGACTTGCATATCTTTTCCCGGATTCGATTCTTTTACGACATTCGGGCGTGTCTCCGCCGGCCGTTCTCGAAATGGCGTCCGCGAAGTTTTCGCGAGTTTTGAAATGCGACCGGTAAAATGTATCGCCGGTAGCACGCGACTCCGTCCGCCGGTTTAATTGTCAACGTCAAGATAATTTCGATTGTAGACCTCCCGCTTGAACACGTGAATCGTTATTGATGTTTTGACGTCGTTTCTCTCTTTTCGCCAGGGTGTGTCACCTGTTGCTAGTACGGGGGGCAAGGGGTGATCGTGTGACCTGGGTCATTATTTTCTATAGATATCACAATCAGTAATAAATTCATGACGTAGTACATGGGCATTTTGTCTGACTTTTTATATTGTTTACCGTATTATTTTAGGCTTGTTGAGTTGAAGGATATGAGAAACCAATTTTATCTCCCTACCTACAAGTAAACAAAAAGTCATTGGGTACTGTGTATTACTTTACTGTTTAAACCTCTTTGGAGTGTTAAAACCAATGATATTAAATACTAGATGAGTTACCAGCGCATAAAAAATAAAAAATGAGGCGCTTATAAGAGGAAATTTAAAGTCAAAATGTTATTTGTGGTTCAAAACGAACGTTATCTAAATATTGTCTACAATGTCGAGTTGTGTGATCAGGAAGTATAAAAGCTATATATACATAAATATATATGGATGGATTAAAGACAAAATTGTGCATGTGTTGTAGCCTATTATTTGAATCACTTTTTGCGGTGATTTTGTACGAACGTAACCGATTTATAGTATAAAATTATCATTGGTTATAACCAGTAAATGTTTTGACCAGGAACCGTACACAAAGAAGATCTTTGTAGCTACATCAAAAGTTTACCAACGGAGTGGTTTCGATCCTGTCATGAGGAACTCACTGGAAAGACAGAGATTTAACTTATTTGACAGTACAAAGGTTATTTGTTGTGTTGTGCAGTGGAAGCGAGCCACGTCGACGGCAACCTGGTGGATAATGTAGCGGAGAGCGGCGAGGAGTCCGAAGACGAGTGGAACTATTTCAAGGGAGAGGGCGAGCGGGAGCAGGTCCCCGCCGACGACGCGGACGAGCCTCCACGGTCCGACACGCCGGGTCAAGACAATGTAAGCTAAACATAACAGTAACAGTAAAAAATAGATAATAATTTATTTATTTGAGCCGTGATAGCCCAGTGGATATGACCTCTGCCTCCGATTCTGGGGGGTGTAGGTTCAAATACGATCCGGGCATACACCTCCAACTTTTCAGTTGTGTGCATTTTAAGAAATTAATATAATTAAATACATATCTGGAATAGCGCAGAAGCTACTTTTGAGTTCCCACAGAAACAGAGTCTGTGCTAAGTTTAATTCTGCAGGATGTTAGTGTTAATTTACCCACTTTTATGCCCAAGATTA
The DNA here is from genome assembly GCF_947172395.1 of Bicyclus anynana. Lineage (NCBI taxonomy): Eukaryota > Metazoa > Arthropoda > Insecta > Lepidoptera > Nymphalidae > Bicyclus > Bicyclus anynana. Next base: position 14,638,799 of record NC_069087.1, read on the forward strand.
TTCTCTGAACTAAAAAAGAGTAAGAAACAGTAACAATTGCAAATATTGTATATATGTATATAAACTTTTAATGTCAGTCATTGGCACAGTTTACTGACATTAAATTTATATAACACATGTAACTTTCTTGTACATAAGATTAGGCACCTACTACAAAAACAAATGAATGATGTTTCAAGTTAAGCCTACAACAATTTATTTATATATTTACTATTATAGGCTTTCAAGCATCAAGTCCTTTGTTAATTACACATAAGATGTGGATTTTGAAGGATTTTCACATACTCAATCATGCTTTTCTACATAATAATTTATTATCAGCTTGTTTATACAGAATTATGAAGAATGCTTGATTATAATTCACAACATAAGTTACATTCATAGTTTCCAAGAAATTTGTATTGATAATGTTGTTTAAAAATAGATGCATTGCTATTCCATTGTGTACATGGGAATGGGACAGTTTTTTTTGTATTCATCAGCTGCTGGTGCCTCAGGAATGTGAATGCTTACCTTATAAATACTGAAGCAGAGTATTTTTTTTAAATGTATACTTCCATGATATTGTCATCAAAACTATCAATATATATTATTTTTTTCGTCTAGCAATTATTGCCTGTGGGAATACAAGGATAAAATATAGTTCATGTTAGTTGTTAATAATGTAGCTTTTCATTGGTGAAAGAATTTTTGAAGTCGCCCCAGTGGTTCCACCACCTGAATATAGAAACTCACCTCACACATTTTTGATATAAGTATTGATTTAAGTACAATGTTATTTTAAGGACATAATTAAGCTCTCTGTTCTTGAGTTCTTTGTTTGGAGTTTAATTTCAGGAGGATAAATCTTTCTTGTTTGTTCTTTATTCACTTGTGAATGCAATCTTCTTAATTTTAATGTACAAACAATAAGTGTGTAGTTTCATTCAAAATTAACAAGGTGTATTAACAGGTTCAATTCAAAGTTAAAACATTAAGGTAAGTTACGTAATTTTTATCAGTTTTGGCTAGGAAATAAAAAGTACATTTTCTGTATGTTGCACAATATCTACCAGTGTTGAGTAATAAAAGAAAGTTTATTTAAAATAAGTTTCAGACTTGTTTAATATTAGCAAACTGAGGAAAAGAAATCTCTCATTCTTTGAAATTTAAAAAAAATGTATACTAAACCTTCTTCTTAACATGAGAATTTCTGACGAAATTTTCTCAACCCTAAAAGGGAAGGTATTTTTAAAATTGTTACATCTGTGGACAGCTAAATTATCAGCGAGAAACATAGCCTATGTTTTGTATTTGCACAGAGATAAGAACTCCTGCAAATAAAACCGAAGTTAAGAAGAAATTTCAACTAGCGTATGAAACGCAATGTAATTTTTAATAAAAGTAGCATACACCTGCAATTTCGTCCGCCCTTCCCTGACACAAAATCCGTTTTTTAGCAGACATCCACTTACTATGAACTTTATCCCTGCCCCAGTTTTTTATAGTTTGCGAAGTGACCTAGCGCTTTATAAGTATATTTATATGTACATTTAGATAATATAATATAGAATATAATTTCTTTCTAGTCTGCCTGGGAAAGTAGTTCAGTAGACATGAACAGTTCCCCACTGAACCCCGACGCGCCAGTGTTCGTGCCGGGCAGCGTGGCCGGCTCCGATGTGCTGCTGGCACAGTCTCCGAGGAAGCCCATGCCCATGGATGACATCGAGCTGCCCGACGGCAACCAGTTCCAGAGTGAAGCGGTCGTTCGACCAGCTGAATTGCAGGACTTAGATAATAGTGATCACCTTAACGGACACCATGTGAGGATTAATTTTTTTAAATCAACTTTATAAAAGAGTCTTTAAGTTTGATGGAGCTATGTTTTTTAAAGAACACATAGACATTTCACCTTTGAATATATTGATTATTGAATTACTATATATTTAACAAGTACATACAAGTAGTTTATTTACAGTCTTTTACATATGTTAATGCTAATATCATAAAGATTTGATAGTATGTTTGAATTGAAGACTGAAACTACTGGACTGATTTAAATAATTCTTAGTCTTTCCCCCTAATAAAAGTAGGCAATATTTTTTAACTACATGGGTGATACAGTGGGATATATATCAAGTATTTTCTCTGTTTATAAAATGCTGTGTGGATTTTTGGTAATTTGTCTTATTTTAATCTAATAAAACAATGATAATTGCTTTTTTTAAATTTCAGAACATATCAATGGAAGGTGTAATACAACATCTAAATGGGAATGAGAAGAATGAGATGGACAGCTTAGGTTTTGGCTTTAATGTTGGAATTGAACAGGAGAAGATAAAAGATAACGGAATATTACAAGAGTTTGAAAGAATACAAAAGGACACTACAGATTTTTGTAACATTCAGGTATGTGTAAATTATGTCCCAAAGATTTCTACACCAATTCTTTAATTGTTTTAATTGTTATTCATTAAGAATATAATTATTTATATTTTCAATACAATTTATATTTGTAAATTTACATGTGACATGTATATTAAGAGGTTCTTTAAGTTGCGTTGACACTCACCTTCTATAGCAGTATTGCGATTTTTTGGTGTAGGTGAGTGTTGGTGTTGCAGCATCTTAATGGGACCCCGTAAACCTTTATGTATGTCACAAGTCTTGGGATCTGCACAGAGGTTTTCTGTGCCACAGAATATACTTGGCACCTCTACTGTAAATCCTTGGTATCTTTTCTTGCAACCTTTCCTGCATAGCTGTAATTAATATTTATGGTTTTGCAGGAAAAGGATTGATATTTGATAAATTTATTTAAAGATCTGCATCATTTCATGTCTTTTGCTCATGTTTTTTTTTACTACCTACTTAAATCCCAAGAGAAAAGCAAACATAATAATAAATTAATTATAAACTTTCAGGTGTTCCAAGCAAATACAGAAACAAATCCTTTCAACACAGAGGGGGATGATGAATTATTTGAAAGACTTAAAAACAAGGAAAGGGATCCTATGAGTATGAGCTTTTATCAGGAAAAAGATGATGATACTTGTGAGCGCTTTGGGAAACTGGGGCCCAGTGTTGATCTCAATGCAGTGCAACTTCTTCCAGACAGTGATGATGAAGATATGCAACCAAACGGCATATATCAAAATGAAGACAAAGAAAATGTGTGTCCTAGTGAGAAATCAAACTTTTTCAATCTAGAAGATGGACAAGAACCAAATAATGATATAATGAGGTTTGATGATGTGTCTGCTGAAAATGTAGCAAATAATATTACGAATTTAGATAATTTCATGGATTTCAATGTTAATAACACAAATAATGTACAGAACTATTCCAATGCCGAGTTCGAATGTAACGTTCAACAGGATGTCGTCCAGACAGACACACCTGAATCTCACAAGCTTCTGTTTGAACAAATACCAGAAATACCAGATGGTAAAAGTTCAGAACTAGGTTTTACAAATGAAGACTTATTGGACCCTTCAGAGAGTGATAAAGATGCGCGAGCTATCACACCACAGGATGAGACCTCACAGGATATTGAAATGGAGAGCAAACTTGAGGAGTCACCAACAGAAGAAGTCCAAGCAGAAATATCAGGTGAAATTAAAGATGATCTGGTGCAATCAGATCAGCTGGAAGTTTCAGAAACTAGTGGCCAAATTGAACCTCTAGATAACATTGAAAATGACATCACAGAATCAGAGACATCTCCAGAATTAGAAGAAAAGCCAATAGAACAGTACTCCAACTCTTCAGATGTAGCTCAAGGAAATGTCATAGTTGATGTCCATCAAAACCCTGAATCTGAGTTCAACAATTTCGATGACTTTGAAGCTGGTGAGAAACAAGATGTAGCCGATGAAAGTGTTAAAGAATCATCAGAATTTGATGTAGATACTGAGATCAGACTAGAAACTGAACAGGACACAGACAATTTAGAAGTGCCAGCATCTCAGATGTTGAGCGCTTCACCGATACATTCCCCAGCGCTAAGCGAGCCTTTATTACTCAGTGATTCTCCTGTGTGCACTTCACCCAGTCCTAAAGAACCTGAGTTGCGGGAGTCCCCGCTGCCTCAAGATACATGTCTGCCCGAAAGTTCTCCACTGCCTCAAGAAGAATTGTCCGCACTTCGAGAATCTCCATACCCTCAAGAGTCGCTACTGCCCAGTGAGTCACCACTGCCCAGTGAGTCCCCCTTACCTACTGAATCACCAGTTCCCAGTAAGGCTCATGTCGATCTAGAGTCACCTCTTGCAAAATCACCTCTTCCCACAGAGTTAGAGGTTTCAGAGTCAAATGCACCAGCACAATCACCTTTGCTGTCTCAATCTCCTGAACCACAACCACAGTTACCCATACAAGATAATCTTGAGGCCCTAGCACCGGCTGAGATTCCACTTCCTCAGGAATCGCCACTACCCTCAGAATCACCTTTACCAGACGATGCACATCTTGTTGAATCAACACATCTTAGTGAAGTGTCACAACCTAAAGAAACACTCTTATCTGAATCACCATTACCTCACGAAATCACAAATAACGAACAATCGTTAGCCCTTGAATCACAAACAGAGTCTCAAATTGAATCACAAATTGAATTGCAATTAGAATCACAAGTTGAGCCTCAAATAGAAGCACAAATTGAGTCTCAAATAGAAACACAGTTAGATTCGCGACTAGAGTTTGAACAAGAAGCAACAGTACCAGATGAAATAAAACTAGAATCTCCTCTTCCAGTTGACAATGTTGATCTAGAAGAACCGACTGTTAGTTCACCTCTTCCTGTAGAACAAAAGATTGAGGAGTCATACATTAGTGATCAACATAAAGAATTTTCAGATTTCGCGCAAGAAGCAACCGAAACAAACAATCAGCCTTCCAGTGAATCTCCAATGCCAATAGTAACGTTAGAAGTGGAGGAACCTGTACATAGACATATCGATTCACCTGTGTGTGAACCGCTTAGAGATTCGCCCTCACCTGTCGAGCCACTAGCAAAATCGCCTTTGCCTGTTGAAACTGTCAGGGACTCTCCTTTGCCTGTTGACGCGGTTAGAGAATCACCTTTACCTGATGAACCAGTCAGAGATTCGCCTTTGCCTGTCGAACTACCGTCAATTGAAATAGAACAGGAACGACCTGAAAGTATCTCGCCAGCGCCCGTAGAAAATACCCCAGATGTGAGTGCAACGATAGCCGAGACATGCAATATTGAAGTAACAGAACAGACAACAGTGGCAGAACCCATCCTACAAGTGGAAGCGATCCCGCCGGTCGAAGAAATCGCGGCTGTCGAGTCTTCTGCTCCTTTAGTCGAGTCAGATTTTGAAATTATTCCTTCTCAGGAGCCCGAAATGAAACAAATAGCAGAAATCAGTGCTCCGACACCCGACATCGTGCCCGAAGAACGACCGCGCAACGAACTAGTCACAGATATAGATATTGGCATTCCCGAGTCGAGGGCGCAGGAGATATGCGTGCCCGTCACTAGCGAGATCCAACTCGAGGATGCGGTGCGGCCCGGAGCCACTCCGCCGCCCACGCCCGCCGTCAGCGACGCGCCCATCGCGGCAGCCATCGCCGCCACGGCCGCCGCCGCAGTCGCCGCCACGGCCGTCGCCGCGACCGCCGCCAAACCGAGCTCGCCGAAGAAGTCGCCGACGTCACCTACCGCGAAACCCGACCCGAAGGCTACGCCTAAATCGACCGCAGCCCGAACACCAGCATCGACCAAACGCGCCGCCCCTGCGACTCCCGCGGCGCGCACCCCGACCACGCCGGCCGCCCGCGCTCCCGCCGCGCGCCCCTCCAGCGTCAAAGCGTCGCCTGCCGCCCCGCGCTCCGCCACCAAACCGGCCGCGTCGCCCCTCAAGTCAGCAGCCGCGGCCAAGCCATCCCCTGCCGCCGCCAAGCCCGCCGCGGCTCTCACTGCGAAACCCGCGCCCCGACCTGCCGCGGCACCCATCTCGCGAACAACCGCGGCCCCGCGGTCTGCGCCGGCCCCGAGACCGGCTCCAAAAGCCCCGGCGCCGAAGCCTGCCACGGCAGCGCCTAAAGCAGCGCCTGCAGCGCCTAAAGCAACGACAGCGACGTCGAAACCAGCGCCGCGACCTGCGTTGTCAGCGAGGCCGCCCGTCAGGAGCACCGCGAGCGCGCCGGCAGCCAAACCCAAGGAAGTGAAACCTAAGGCGCCCGCGGCTCCGGCGCCCTTGACCAACGGAGACGTGAAGGCGAGTGCCAAGGCGCCGCCCACGACGAAAGCTCCGAGCGCGCGCCCTGCGCCCCGCCCCGCGCCGCGCCCCGCCGCGCCCGCCACAGCTGCCGCGCCTGCCAGGTCAGTACTTTGGACCGTAGTTCTGTATGACTAATACATAGTTTCTAATAGATATTTATTTCTCAAACTTCAGATTCAGCCATGTTCAAATAGTTCAGTGTTAAGTAGGGAAGAAATCAAATTCTAGGAGGATGTGAACTAAATTAGTTACCACAATTGACCGTAATGATGTTAAATGAATGTAAACAAACATACATTGCTAAAATAATAGACATTTTAAATTTCCTGTTTCTATTCAATTTTGAACTCCTCGCTAAAGGTCTAGACCTAAAAGAAAAAGGTCAAATCCACTGGGCTATCATGGCGTCATCACGTGACATTTGGCAATGAGGTAGCATTGCCAAATGTCACGTGATGACGCCATGATAGCCCAGTGGATATGACCTCTGCCTTCAATGCACCTCCGACTTTTAAGAATAAATTTAAATATCACATGTCTCAATAATGAAGAGAAAACATCGCGAGGAAACCTGCATACCTGAGAATTTTCTTTATTCTCTATGTGTGTAAAATCGGCCAATCTGCCAGCGTTATGGACTATTGGCCTAACCGCTCTCATTCTGAGAGGAGACTCGTGCTCAGCAGTGAGACGAAAATAGGTTGCTAATGATGATGACTTTCAACAGAGCCGCAGCGCCCAAGCCCGCGGCGCGCGCCGCCCTGGACAAGCAGAGCAAGGACCTCGCCAACAAGCGCATCACCGCCAAGGCTGCGCCCCCGAGGACCGCCACCACCAAGGTAAGCCAACTGTGCTGACATTGTGAATCGATAGCCTTACTAAGGCTACGTTCCACTAAGCGATTAGAACGTCCTAAGTACTCCTGCAGTTGTTCCACATAACGATCATGGTGGTTGTGGTCCCAGCGAAAACTTCACTGACGAAATCATTTAAAGGCTCACAACGATCGTTCTCAAGAGGAAGATCGTCGTAGTCATTTATGGTAGCTATTATTTACTAATTGTTTTTTCGCTCTTATAGCCAAAACGGTTTCAGTCATTATCATGACCATCAGATAGTGCCAATGAATTTATCATTATCGCCCTAAACCCATCAACCTGCATTGATGCAGCGTGGTGTGTCTAAACTCATGATGCTGTCAAAATAGGCAGATAGATATTGATGAATTATAAATATATTTTTTGTAGGAAATTTAATTATTTACATCAATTACGTCATACTGTATAAAACATGCTAAAATAATACAAATCTTCATAAGCTTTGATCTACCCACACCATTCTACATTGAACAAACAATAAGAGTCATCACCAATGAGTAAGTTATATTGATTATTGAATTTCGGTCACAGGCCCCGGTCGGCATCAAGGGCACGCGGGTCACCAAGAAGCTTGACAACAAGAAGGAAAGCGAGAAGCCCTTGACCAACGGCACGAGCGACGACAAGGCGCCGCCGAGCCCGCCCGCCGACGCACTGCTGCCCGACGTCATCGCGTAGGCGGCACTACAACGATTCCTATTATTTTCCGCTTGAATTTTGTGATTTTCTATAAGTGTATCATAGTTTTAAGCTGTACGCACATTACAGCGCGCGCAAAACTGACACAATGCGGTGCGCTCATTTCACTGACGCCAATACGTTGTACTTCTGATATGCGATGATGTTCAGAGTCATAATAAAAATCACCGTACAGTGAATGTTATCGGTATATTTAGTAATTAACACAGCGTACCGAGATATGACAAGGCAAATAATTCTCAATTTTTTGAACGCGTGCTGTAATGTGTGGGCAGCATTAAAGTCGCTCGTAGCGGCTAGTCGTTAGGTGCGGGAGGCGTCTCCCATTTTTATATTATAGACTTCGGCTTTTAGTGTACGAGTATGTAAGAATACGTTGCGAAGAGCGGGAGCGGGCGGGGCGGTGCGCGGCGCTGCGGTCGGCGCGCGGCGCACCGCCCCGCCGCGGTTATTATCCACTAAGTTGAACGCACATTGCCGCAACGCCGCACGCGCGCCTGTGCGACAATGTGCGACAAACTTTAATCCATTATTATGAGAATTTTTATATTACCAACGAATGATTGATTTTAAATCTGCCTTTTAATTTATCGTATTATTTAAATAATAAAAATGTGAAGAAGGACTGAGATATTGTTTTATTTTTTTTCTATGACTTATGAATGATAATGGTAAAAGTTAAAATAATAATTGTTTACTTAATATCTACATTTACTTGATGTCAGTGTTTAACTTAAATATCATGGTGTTACAAAGAAATACTAAATAAAATAAAGCATTTTATTCAAATAAATGGTTATATTCACCCATTTATGTTTTTTTTATTTATTTTAACTACACCTTTAAAATATCTTTTTACAAAAATAGAGTAGGTATATTTCAACAATATTTGCAGGAATACGCCTATTTACAAAATTAATATAATATTTTATACAAATAATGCTCAATACTTTAGAGGAATATCTGAATGGATGTTTAATAAAAATAAATTCATAGTATAACAACTGTTAATAATCCATACAACGAAAGAAGTCGTATGATGATACGAGTATAATTGCGAAAGTTCGTCTGTTGCATTTTCACGACTAAACCATTTTTTAGATAAGTTTTTTACAATGGTAGGGAGCAGAATATATATGTTAACTTTTATATTGAAGAATCCATGGTTCCTGCAAGTTTCGTGATAAATTCTATTCAAACGAAAAGAATCGGGGGGGGTTTTACCGGTTAGGTTAGGTTAAGTAACTATTTTATCAAAAATATCTCTGTGTGATGTATAAATAATAAAAAAAATAATGTATTTCTATTCTATAAACATCACATGTTTAAAACAGAAAATGCAGTATCTAAGAATCGCGCGCGAATTTTTTTTTTCGCCAGACTTAATACTACTAGATAAAACGCTAAAGCGATTATAATACTATGAATAATTCCTTAATGTAAACTTAAACACAATGCGAGTTTATTGTTGAAGATGAGGGAACCTCATGTCGGTATCTCTCAAGTTGTCCGAAATCCACTTCTCCGCTTCGGCCGCCATTTCTTCGTCGAAGTAGTCACGCCAACCGCCTGCTTTTCCTGTTGATTAATTACTATTGTTTATAAAGTGAAATCTATTTTAATAAAAAAATATATTACTATATATATAATTGTTTAAAAAATTAAAAAAAAAACACGCTTTTACACGCATTAATTTTCGTATTCCTGACAGCAAACCTATTCATTTGATATCCATATCATGGGGGTGGATTTCAAACAGCCAGTCTGCCATCTTGGGGAGGCCGCCATATTAGATTTGTAATGACGTTTCTTAGCAAGTCATGTATTGTCATCAGAACTCAGAGCGTGTGCAAAATTTCATCCGAATCGAAAACCGGAAAGTTGGTCAAATTGAGATTCCAAGAACTTCTTACATACATAGATTTTCTTACATACAATTATCGGATTCGCACACGGTCTTTTATCCTAACCTTGCCTATTTTGTTAGCTCATGCCACAGATTTAACAGATAGAACTGAGGTAAATTTTATATTACCTTTTCTAATAAAAGTTTCGGTTCCAGCTTGAAGAATACCCAGCTCCCTCATGACGTCATAGTTCACAGATTTGTTTTGTTTGAAGCTCTCTATGCTCAAATGATCGCAGAGTCGTGTCAGTTGCTCTTCGGTGAATTTCTTGCCGAAGAATTTGCTAACTCGATTCACAGTTGCAGGCAAATCCTACAAGCATTGAATAATAAGTGTGTTACTTAAGTAGGTAAGTACCTAATCTAGACCTACCGTGTCTACGAATACGATCTATATTAAAGTGTTGTTTTATTTATTGAAGAAAAATAAAACATGAAACATTAGCTAATTTATCCTAGCCTATCCTAAATAGCTATAAAAATCATGCCCATGTGAAATGGAATGGTGGCAAGAATAGAGTACTGGGTGCATACCTTTGTGCTTTTAAAAAGATTAATTAATTATCTATTATTATATTTTGTACTCTATAATTATAGATTTACTTTACAACTTATACTTATACATAGTATCGAGAGCTCTTGGTCCTTAACTGAAAGCTCCTCAGCAGGAACAGGTTTTTGGGAAATCAAAAAAATAATTAATGTAAGGTACGTTATAATAAATTACTGACTTTGAATAGATACTTTCTTTTAGTTTTTTAAATAGATTTTTTTTAATGCTCACTAAGACAGTGGTAAGTAATTATTTTATAATTAGTAGTATTGTCTTACTTTAGAAAGCTCCTCGTAAAATAAAAACAGCATATTCGGGTGATCTCTCTTTTCCCACGACTCTTTGAGGTGCTCAAAATATGGCGTCCAGTGATCTGAAATGTTATTTTTTTTTAATTAATATAATTTATATATTTTTTTAAAGAATATTTGCCATATATTTTACAATATGACAAATATTCCCATTTCTATAATATGTGTAGAGGTACCACATAAACGGTAGGTACCAAGTTTATGTATCTACAAAAAATAACATGTCTGTACCTAACTACCTACATATACCTAAATGATTGAACATATTAACTATACTTAGGGTATTAGAAATTTATTCTATGATCCTTTTCCTGTTTATAATTGCATTAACTACTTTACACATCGGTTCAATAACCTATAAATTGTTTTAATTCATAACAAATAGATAAAGAATTCCATGATGATTTATACTCGCACTCAATATTCAGTTAAAGAGTGTTTATGTCTTTAACGAAAGTACGTTTTTTATCACTAGTGACTAAATTAGTACTTTCTCACAATAAACAACTTACGTAGATCACTAATGAAGAATCGCCAGTAAGTTTTGAAATCGCCGATGTATCCTTGTGTCCTCATGGATTTGTTGAGATGGTAGAAGGACACCGCTACGTCTCTCGGGTCGCGGGCTACGTACACCACTTTAGCTGTGTCTAAGAGTGTGGGGGGCAGCAGGGAGAGGGGCAGGTGAGTTTTGACGAAGCGGGGCGAGGGGGCATTCACCAGCAACTGTGTTCCGGGGGTGCTGACGTCATCGAGGAGCTTGAGTTTCCTCTCGCTGTCACTGTTCTCTTCGCGAAACCGCTCCTTCATTATGGGATGAACGTATACAGAAAACCTGGAACCAAATATAAAGGTTGCAAGTTGTATTATGTACCTACTAGCGGACGCCCGGGACTGCGTGAAACCCTAACCCCACCCAACCCTACTGCTATCCTACACTTTATCATCATCAACTCATATTCACTGCTGAGCTCGAGTCTCCTCTCACAATGAGAGGAGTTAGGCCAATAGTCTACCACGCTGGCCCAATGCGGATTGGCAGACTTCACACACGCAGAGAATTAAGAAAATTCTCTAGAGTGCAGGTTTCCCCACGATGTTTTTCCACCATTTGAGACATTTGATATTTAATGAGGCAGAGGTCATATCCACTGGGCTATCACAGTTCTCACCCTGCACTTACCCTACTCTAACCCTTCCCTATCCCATATTACTTCTGATACCTCCAAGAATATGTGTAAGTACAACTATTTCATGACGATCGCTGAAACAGGTAGTTTTTGCATGAAAGCGCAACAAACATCCCAACATTCACATTTATAATATATTTTATTTTTTTTTGAAAAATAATATTTGCCATATTTTTAAATATGACCAATATTCCCATTCCCCTCCAGGCTCCAACTAGTCGGGAAAGACTGTATTAGGAGTGGGTACGACAATAGACCAACGGGGCGGGGATCGAACCACCACCCTTCGGTGGTCAGTCCGACCGCTCTTACCGTTGAGCTATTAAGGCTCTGATATTAGTAAGGATGTATTGATTTTGGCCATGGCTAGTTACCCTACCGGCAAAGACTACTGCCTAGCGATTTAGCGTATGGTAAGTTTTTAAATATTAAGTTTCATACTACAAAAAAATCTTCGGAGGACCTCTGAATGTGAAGGTATAATCCCCCGTCCCCTGTCCCCTTCAAACAACTCTGGTTCATAATTTACTTACTCTAAAAATGGATATCTTTCTGTGAGAGGAATCTCGTTAGATGTCTCGTAATCTAAATCGTTAACCACCATCCAAACCAGTTCTTGCGTCCAAGTTGTTCCTAAAAAGATAAAAAACACAATTAGGCTTTTATCTAAGTATATCCAATTAACCAGCTATCAGTGGCGTGCACATAGTTCTTAACCAGGCAAGTTAACGAGACATAACAACGTGTTACAGACAAAAAACCCGGGGGTTTGCTTTAAGTAAGGGATTTTTATGACGATAACTCCGCGGAACCGACGCTCTTCAGTATAATATAATTATTATACCCTGAATTAGTCGTCGTCATCAACCCATATTCGGCTCACTGCTGAGCTCGAGTCTCCTCTCAGAATGAGAGGGGTAAGGCCAATAGCCCACCACGCTGGCCCAATGCGAATTGGCAGACTTCACACACTCAGAGAATTAAGATAATTCTCTGATATGCAGGTTTCCTCACGATGGTTTCCTTCACCGATTGAGACACGTGATATTTAATTTCTTAAAATGCACACAACTGAAAAGTTGGAGGTGCATCCCGGACCGGATTCGAACCCACACCCTCCGGAATCGGAGGCAGAGGTCATATCCATTGGGCTATCATGGTTCCCTCGGGATTCGTATAAAACTTTAAATGTAACTGTAAATTTGTACGCAGACGAATATGCAAGCTTTATGTATTTAATATTTAAGAGTTAAAGTTTTATTGTACAGGTTGTTACGTAGGCGGTAATCTCTGGAACTACTGAGCCGATTTTGAAAACTCTTTAAAACTAGAAAGGTACGTTATTTTTGAGTGTCATAGGCCCGCATTCTCACGGGAACAGAAACTACGAGGGTGAAACCGCAGGCCATCGGCTAGTCTAATGTAAGGCGCTCTCTCTTTACGTGTATACTTAGTGAAAAAGACCTGATCGCGGATAGCTGGCCACGAATACATCAGTGGGCCGGATCTCCATGCTGTATATGTTCCATGCCTCTTGTCGGAACTGGTGTGGCAGGAAGTAACCCTTGCTGCCCACGCGGACGAAGCCTGTATGCTCCCCTGAAAAACATATAAATTGTCAGTCAGCAAAAGCCTGTCATATATGTCAATAGGCCGTGATAGTGATACGACGTCTGCCTCCGATTCCGGAGGGTGTGGGTTCAAATCCGGTCCGGGGTAATTCACACAACTTAAAAGTTGTAGGTGCATTCCAACTTTTCAGTTGTGTGCATTTAAAGAAATTAAATATCACGTGTCTCAAACGGTGAAAGAAAAACATCGTGAGGAAACCTGCATACCAGAGAATTTTCTTAATTCTCTGCGTGTGTGAAGTCTGCCAATTCGCATTGACCTCACCCCTCTCATTCTAAGATTATACTCGAGCTCAGCAGTGAGCCGAATATGGGATGATAATGAAGAGCCTGTCATAGCTAGGTCTTCGTCTGAACTAATGTTACAAAGAGATTTGATTTTTTGTTTGTTTGTAACGATGTAACTAGAAAACTACTCCGATTTCAAAATTCCATTTTAGAAGCGAAGTGACTATTCATACAGCAACCGTACAAATATATTTATTTTATTCAACTTATTTATTTATTTAACTTATTCTAATAACTATAAAAATCATGGCCACGTGGAATGGTGGCAAAAATATTGGCTGCATATCCGCGCTGGATAGCCAGGCTGATCCTTTTCGCAAAAAATGAGACAGCCCTTCTGTCACCAGTTGAGACAACTAGCCGCGGTGAAATGATTCGGAGATTTTTTTTGGCACTGTAGGTAACTCCATGGCCCAAGGATCTCCACGACTAAAGGAACAAATATGTAACTCTCAGCACAGAAAACATTATGTACAAGTACTCTCAGTCAGACTAGGCATACTTGTGCCACTTACCGGTTTCAGCTTTTTCTGCTGTAAACTAAGAGTAAGTATATATGTGTCGAATCCGCATTAGAATTAATCTACTAAAAATCTGAGTAACAAGGGAAAAATTCTAAAATCGATCTTATAGAGACCTTCACGAAACAGTTGTAATTCCAAGTAGTTAGATCGCAGTTATATTTTTTCTTGATATTTTTTGTAATTAAACTTCCTCATGAAATTGAACAACAAGGTTTCTAAAGACTTTGTTGTTAAGAACAACATTTCCTAAAACCTTCAAAACTAGCACGTTCGTTCGCCTATTGTATTTCTAATAATAACAATTTAAAATTATAATCAGAACTTAAAATTAGTTACAACCACAGTAACTTCATGGCCGGACTCACGCGCGCCGGTCACAGGTTCGATCCCCGCCTGGACTATTATCGTACCCACTTCTAAACACAGCCTTTAATAACAAGAACAGGAACAGGAATATTGGTTATCCATACATCTAATATATCAAATTCTCGTGTCACAGTTTTCGTTGCCATACTCCTCCGAAACGGCTTGACCGTTTTTCATGAAATTTTTTGTGCTTATCCGATATCTATGAGAATAGGCCAACATCTATTTTTCAAACCCCTAAATTCTAGAGGTAGGGTAAAAGTAGGATATTTAAAATCATTAAAGTAGGATATGACTAGGATAGGGGTAGGTTTGAGGTACGGTAGAGGTAATGTAGGGGATAGGAGTAGGGTAGGAGTAGGGTAGAAGCAGGATAGGGTAGGGATAGGGAAGAAGTGCATCATAAGTCAAAGCGAAGCTTGAGCGGGTCCGCTAGTAATATTATAAATGTGAAAGTGTGTGTGTGTCTGTTTGTTTTTCCGTCTTTCACAGCAAAACGGAGCGACGAATTGACGTGATTTTTTAAGTGGAAATAGTTAAAAGGATAATAGTTACAAGTACGATCAACACAAAGGCATTATGCAAAAATAACGTCTAACAAATAAGTACGTGGGCTTATTATATCTACTGTGACGTGGGTAGATAGCCACATGAGCACATGTTCACATGAGCGCTGAATGTGTATTAATATTAATATAAGTAAATGTAGATTTTATACACACTCATCTATGATAGGTATTAAAATTATAGACATCTATCTCGTCTTATCTGCTATTGCGTTATTGAGCTTCATTCTCTACTAGTCGACATGATTTTTGCCGACATTATTTCGTCATAGGTATTCCTCGTCGTATACCGATAGACGTGATAGTCCAGTGGAAATGAGCTCTGCCTTAGATTTGGAGGGTGTAGGTTCAAATCCAGTTTGCTCATGCACCTCCAACTTTTGAAAAAATTAAATATCATTATCACTTCACCTTCACCGTTTGAGACGTCAGTGAGAAAACCTGCATAAGTAAACCTGAGAATTTTATGTCTGTGAAGTCTGCCAATCCGCATTGGACTAGCGACTAAACAAAACTAATAATTCTTATAAGAAGAGACTCGTGCTCAACAGTGAGCCTAGTATGGGTTGTTAATGATGATGATAATGATAAATTTGGAAAAACCGCACGACAGTCTGTTCAGTAGTTTTGATTTTATCGCGTTCAGACAGACACTATCAAATGACTTTGTTTAGTGACGTATAAGTAGGTAGGTGTAGTGGAAGTTAATGAACTTTATGCGATAAAAATAATTAGGTCAACATAACTATGTAGATAGGTAAATAGGTATGTATTATGTATCTACAGTGGCGGTCTTACCCATTGCGAGGCTCCGGGCGGCAGGTTTTTGCGAGGCCCTTTGTCTTCCATAAAAAGTACTCGTATGTAGGTTTAGGCATTTGTCATGTTTTACGAGAAATGCATAGGTTATAAAAAATATGTAAAATTTCAGTTTTAAAACATTTTACATAAAAAAATTTAATAAAAAAAAAACAACCGACTTCAAAATCACATAAATATATCCACTAAACTAAAAAGCAAAAAATAATATTGTATTTGCTACCTTCTGATCAATTTGAAGGCGGTGCCAAGCCAGTGACGTTTTAATTAAAACTGTTCCCAAAAGAACCACGTAAAAGGACTGTCTGAAAATACTAAATCTTTATGACTATAACAGCAAATTGATCAGAAGGTAGCACATACAATTTTTTTTTTGCTTTTTGTTTAGTGTTTACATGTATGTGTTTTTGAAGTTAGAAGGTTGTTTTATTTTTATTAAATTTTTTTATGTAAAATGTTTTAAAACTGAAATTTTACATATTTTTATAACTTATGCATTTCTCGTAAAACATGACAAATGCCTAAACCTACATACGAGTACTTTTTATGGAAGACAAAGGGCCTTTTTTTTATCAAAATTTTTTATTTTTCCATTTTTAGTTGTTAAAAATACGAAATATGAAAATCAATATATTTACTTGCGTATATGACCAGCCGAAGCCACGGTCAGAGGCTCTATATATGAATCCCCGGCCGAAGGCCGGTGCATGACAAAGCGCGCGTTTTTTGTTTATGATTATATTTACTTGGCTAAAATGACCAGTTGAAGCCACGGTCAGAGGCTCAATATATATCAACCCCCCGGCTGAAGGCCGCGCGTTTTGGTTCGCGTATTATATTTACTTGGCGCGTTTTTTGGTCGCGTGTTATATTTACTTGGATAAAAGGACCAGCCAAGGCCACCGTTGAGGAGTTTCCTTAACTGTCCTTAGTTTTCATCATCAGACCCTTAATAACAGTCACAACCTATGTAGGTGGAAAGTTCTCATCAATACAAATTAGTCAAGCCCAATCACAAGGTAGCTATTGTAAGCCGTTGAGGAGTTCCCTTAACTGTCCTTCGTCTTCATCATTAAATCCTTAATAACAGTCACAACACAATTAGTTGGTAAGTTCTCATCAATACAAATTTATCAAGCCCAATCACAAGGTTGTTGCTGTAAACCATTGAGGAGTTCCCTTAAGTATTTTTATCTCCATCACCAGACCCCTAATGCATCAGTCACGACCCATCTTGATGTAAAGTTCTCATCAATACAAATTAATCAAACCCAAACACAAGGTAACTACTGTAAACCGTTGACGTGTTCCCTTGTCAGTGATTCGGCTCCATCATCAGATCGACTCCAGACCTTCAGCAAGTTGTAGTGCATTAAAATAATTTATGAAAATAAAGGAAACGCATTGGCCGCCCCTACAATTTTCAATAGTTTCTCTCGATTTCTCCAGGATTTCATCATCAGATCCTGGTTTTCTTATCATGGTAACACCCTCGAAACATCTCCTTTCCAAGCACAAAAGAATTATCCAAATCGGTCTATAAACTACGAAGTTATGCGCGAACACACAAAAAAAAAAAAATATATACGGTCGAATTGAGAAACCTCCTCCTTTTTTTGAAGTCGGTAAAAAAAATAAGGAAACGCATTGGCCGCCCCTAGAATTTTCAATAGTTTCTCTCGATTTCTCCAGGATTTCATCATCAGATCCTGGTTTCCTTATCATGGTACCACCCTCGGAACATCTCCTTTCCAACCAAATTATATATATACGGTCGAATTGAGAAACCTCCTCCTTTTTTTGAAGTCCTTTAAAAATAGGTTATTTTGAAAATCTCTTCTGCATTCAACTCATGAGCTTCATCTTCCCCTTCATAATCAAGATGCTTTTTTTTACGTCGTCTATGTACAACCTTCGTAGCAAACCAAAAAAGATTTGCTAGGTCACAAAACGATGCTGCATCTCCTATGATGAGATTCCAGCTGTGAGTCTCACAAGTTAAAAAAGCAAGTGGATTTATTTCCTTAAAACGTTTTTAGGCACCACTTTTTTCACCCCGCATATTGGCACCATTAATCCATGACCTCTGCAGTTTTGCAATGATATACCTAACTGTTCTAATTCTGTGATTATAATATAATTCATTTATTCATCAAACTCTCACCTGTGGTTTTTGCGACGGCTAAGAAACCAATAAAATGTTCTTCAATTTTGTTTGGTTGTATTAAGAAATCTCATAATAATAATTGAAAGTTGCTCAACACGAGATAGGTACGTCGTGAGTACAATCAATTATTATACTTAATTGAGTAATATTTATTATTATTTTATTTTTCATAAATTTCAGTCACGTGATTTGCCATGAATTGTTTATTAGACAGAGGAGATAGAGGTGAATTCACAACTCGCACTTGCGCATTAAACAAAAGATCATTACAGAATAGGACTCCTGACCCGAGTGCTATGCGAATATAAAACAAAACTAAAACAGATCTTCAAGTGTTTTGTGGCGCGATGTTTTGCCACTAAATAATGAATTGTTCTAGTATGTTTTGAATTAGTTAACTAACTATATTTTAATTTACCTTAATAAATAATTAAGCATTAAAATCAAAAGTTAATAAATAAGAAAAATTAGTTGTTAGGCCTAGGCGCGAGGCCCTTGCAAGAGCGAGGCCCCGGGCGATTGCCCCGTTCGCCACCCCCTAAGACCGCCACTGTGTATCTATAATAATATTATAATTGAGTTTGTGCGGCTGTAGGGGGTGCATATCTCTGCATATTCTGAACCGATTATGAAAGTTCTTTCACCACTTTATATTTTGTAAGTTTGACATAATGAAGACGGTACGGTGGTATAGGGTTATCTGCGAAAAATCATTCCAGCCCCTGTGGCTTGTCGATTCTCTTTCTACGATCGCAAACGCTTCGAAAAGTAGAGAAATGTATGGGAATGACATTTGCTATCGACAGGTCACGTGATCAAGTTCTGTCATTCCCATACATTTTTCTAGTTTTCGAATTGACGTGCTACTTCGAATCGAAGGTCTTATATTCGGATCCTCTAATAGAAGACATTATTTATTATTCATTGTGAATATTATTAGGTTAGGTTTATTAATGATTTCTAGATGTAGTACTTATGATATTAATCATAGCCGCTGTATATTAGGTACTATATAAATTCAAATTACATAGTCAATTCATTACAATGTATGTACTAACTAGGTACCTAGAAAAATTATGTCGCGAGTTATATCAGCGTAACGCCTGCTCCAGGAGGCTCATCGTCTTCAGTAGCTATTAAGATAATCACCTTAATGTAAACTTTCAGTTAGAATTAAAATCACTTTTGTACCAACGCTCTTAGCGAACGGTTGTCCGTTTCCTGACTTTTCTTTGTATCACTTTTCATTTTCAATTTTTAAAAAGCGAGTTATCCCGTCCCGTTCATTAACTGGCGCAGTCGATACAGATCGTGTTCATTCAAAGCGGTAACGAAACCCCCGTAAATTTCGAGTGGTAGCCGTGACGCGATCTTAAAGAACCTACACACACACATATTCGGGTCGGTAACGAGCAAGAAAAGAAGAAGAAAAAGGAAGTGAGAAGAAAGAAAACCGTTGGTGCATCTGTCAAGCCTAGAGTCGGCATGGTCGTGGGGTAAGCTCATAATTTGTTTGCTCCCGATTTTCCTTTTATTCCCAATAACATCTTATAATCAATTAATTAGAAAGTTAAATTTCCTTTCAATTAATTCTATTATTATTATTTATATTTATATAATTAGTGTTCACTGAGACCTAAAAATGTCACAGGAAGACGCTAAAACTAACGGAGCTGATGCTCTCACATTTAAATCATTGTCGTTTTTACTGCCCACATACGATGGCAATAAAAAGACATTACTCTTTTTTATACGTAGCGTTGAGAGTGTACTAGATCTTGTAGAAAACCGGGATCAACCTACCATCGCTTGTTTGATACGCAACAAACTAACCGGAAGGGCTGTTGAAGCGCTCTCGGAATGTACAGATTTCCACTCGTGGGAAAGCATAAAAAATATTTTAATTAGACGATTTGGAGAAGTTAGAGATGAAATACAAATTGTTCAAGAATTGATGCAATTAAAAAAAGACAGGCTAGACATCGAAGCCTTCGCGATAAAAATACGTGAATTGATGTGTAGCCTGGTCAACATGGACATAAGCAAAAAAGATTACTACGAAAAAATGTCAATAAATGTGTTTTTGGACCAACTCCCGCCGCTATTAGCCTTAAGTGTTCGGGTCCAGGGCGTTGATACCTTCGAGAGAACTATAGCAATAGCCAGGCAGGAGGATATAAAATTCAAAAATCGTAGTAATCAATTTAAAGAGCAACAAAAAATTACATCATCAACAAATAACACCCAGTATAGACCCAGACAGCAGTTGCAGCCGCAACAAAAACCCATTTTATTTAGCGGAACTGCACCTGAGCAGGTCAATAGTAGATTTATAAACAATAGACCGGGACCAGCGTACAGGCCCCAGGGTTCAACCTCAAACAAAATTAATTACCAAGCAGAAGTAGACACCTCAGACGAAGGATTAAATCAATTGTTTGAGGAGGTAGAGGATGAACAACAGGATTTTCTCCTAGAAGAAGAAATCACCCACAAAACCTAGCGTACGTTAACATCTGTGGTAAGGATTTACCTTACATTTATATCAAAGAACTAGGAGGTCGATTCTTAGTGGACACTGGAGCATCGCAATCGCTTATCTCGCCGGATGCATTATTATACACAAAACCGCGAGTGGAGCGTGAGATTAATTACATACGCACAGCTCACAGTACCACACGACATGATAAGGTTGTGTATATTAAATTACCACCTTTATTTAAGTGCGACTACACACATAAATTCTTAGTGTTTGAGTTTGATCCAGATTACATTGGCTTATTAGGAGTAGATTTATTAACGCCATTAGGTTGTGGCATAGACATGAAAAATATGATTCTAAAAACTCATACAGCGAATATCCCTATGAGAGGCGATATGAAATCTTATACCATAGTTCAACCTAGATGCGAACAGAAAGTAAATTTATTATGCAAATACAGCGAAGGAGAGTATGAATTAGGGGAACAGTCTAAAGATGGCTTAGTGTTTCCAACAGCTTTTGTTTCAGTCAAAGAAGGAGTTATTACTACCACAGTATTAAATAAAACAGAGAACAAAATTAGAATACCTAATAACTATAAAATAGATTTAAAACCATTAAATAAAAACCCAATAGTAGAAGTAAATAATATGTCAACTGTAAACAACTCATTATCAGTTCACAAAATTGATAATATTCTAAAAAATAATTTAAGTAGACTTAGAACAGACCACATGAGCGAAGAAGAAAAACGAGAAATAAAAAGACTTTGTTTTAATTATAGAGACATATTCTATGCAGAAGAATTGCCTTTAACATTTACACATCAAGTGAAACATAAACTTCGTCTTACGGACGACACTCCCATTTTTGTTAGAAATTATAGACAAGCACCGAAACAAAAACAAGAAATTAAAAAACAAATTGATAGTTTATTAAAACAAAATATAATTAGAGAAAGTGATTCACCTTGGTCGTGCCCAGTTCACATAGTTCCGAAAAAGTTAGATGCTACAGGTGAACAAAAATGGAGACTTGTCATTGATTACAGAAAATTAAATGAAAAAACTATCGAAGACAAGTACCCACTACCTAATATTAATGATATTTTAGATAAATTAGGTCGTGCACAATATTTTACAACATTAGATTTAGCTTCAGGATATCATCAAGTGGAAATGAACCCAGATGATATAGAAAAAACAGCGTTTTCTTCAGAAAGAGGTCATTACGAATTCTTACGTATGCCGTTTGGTCTAAAGAACGCACCAAGTACATTTCAACGTCTAATGGACTCAGTTCTTCGTGGTATAGATGGTGTACTAACTTACTTAGATGACGTAATTATCTATAGTACATCGTTACAGGAACATATAGACAAATGTACGCATGTTTTTAATAGGTTTAGGCAACATAATCTAAAAATACAATTAAACAAATCAGAATTCCTACAAAAACAAGTAAAATTTTTAGGTCATACATTGACAGATGAAGGTCTTAAACCGAATGCAGATAAAGTAGCAGCCATTAAACAATTTCCTATGCCTAAAACCCAGAAAGAAATCAAATCATTTTTAGGACTTGTAGGTTACTATAGGAAATTTATAAAAGATTTTGCAAAGTTAACAAAACCCTTAACCGTATGCTTAAAAAAGAAAGCAAAAGTGTTAATAACGCCCGAGTTCATAGAATCCTTTGAAAAGTGTAAAGAAATTCTTATGAATTCTCCTGTACTACAATACCCAAATTTTGAGGAATCCTTCATACTTACTACTGACGCTTCAGACGTTGCCGTAGGCGCAGTATTATCCCAAGGAAAGGTTGGTTCGGATAAACCGGTAGCCTTTGCTTCCAGAACATTGTCAGATACAGAACAAAAATATTCAACAATAGAGAAAGAACTATTAAGTATAGTTTGGGCAACGAAATACTTTCGCCCATACTTATATGGAAAAAGGTTTACAATATTCACAGACCACCGTCCACTGACGTGGGTTATGTCCCTTAAGGACCCTAGTTCAAAATTAACACGTTGGAGATTAAAATTAGCTGAGTATGATTTCGATGTCCAATATAAGAAAGGGAAACAAAACACAAACGCAGATGCGTTATCGCGAGTTAAAATAGTTTACAACAACGACGTGGAAACTGTTCCGATGTCGGATGAACAATTATTAGAATTAATTTTAGGTCAAGAAACCCAACCGCAACCTGGAACTTCGCATATTCCAGATGATTTAGAAGGAATAGATTTAGAAACACTAATAGATGCTTCTACAATTCCTCAAATAAATCCCACCATTAGTGAATTCAGTTCAGATTCAATTCAAAATCCTATCACTAGTGAACAAGAAGAGACACAAGAATCTATCCAATTAGAGTCAGAATTACCGTATAAAATACCTGAAATATCTGATGCGATAGATCGACAGCTAAAACAATTTCACATTAGAAGATCACCGGGATCAGAATATAAAGTAGATGATAGAACAAAAGGTAAAATTGTAATTAAAGATGTTTTTATACAAATTAACGATACAGAATCACAAATTATTAAGTTTTTGAAAGAACATACTATTCCTGACAGGATATTTCATTGTTATTTTTACAACGAAGAGTTATATCCTATATTTTCTCAAGTAGTTAAAACAATTTTTAGTGACAGAGGTCCAAAGCTAATTCGATGTAAGAATACAGCAACGTTTAAAGTAGGAGATAAGGTTTATAAACAAGTAGCTAAGAGTTCTCGTAGTAATAAGTTAGAACCTAAATATATAGGACCATATACGATTATTCACATTCATCCTGAGCAGATTGCAGAAATAATAGGTAAACATGTGAATTCGAAGTCTATTAGAGTGCATTTCAGAATGCTTAGACGTCCTGGAAATTTTTCAGAACCGTCTTCACCGTCGGTGCAGCCCTCTGGTTCTTCGGAGTCGCCGCTGTTATCGAACCAATAGATAACCACAATGGAGTGATGATTCTTAAGGAAGCAACCGCTCATCACCAAGTGGATACCTATCACTTAGTTATAGTTTATAATATAAGCAACTTAAGAGATATATACGTAGAAATTAGTCGTGATTATATCACATTCAATTTAATTCAGACGAATACGTCATATTATAGACATAGTTTAGTTCTTAGGAAACAAATAGAATACTTAATCGATAAAGTCGAAAGTAAATTAGTTTATCTAGGATCTAAGATGATTAGTGCAGGTAGAACTTATTTGCCTAGAGTTAAGAGAGGTCTAATTAATGGATTAGGTTCAATAGTAAAAGCCATTACTGGAAATATGGATCAAGAAGATGCCATTAGATTAGAAAACGAAATTCAACAAATAAAGCGGTTAGCATTAAATAAACAACACCAAACGTTAGGTTTAATGACAGATTTCATGAATGAATATAAACAGGGTTTGGAAAATATTAGTAATAATCAAAGGAAGTTATCTAAAGCAATACAAGGTTTAAACAAGCAAAATGGAGCTTTAGATAATCAATTGCACATAAATAGCATATGTAGTCAGATAGAGATAGCTTTGCAACAGATTTTTGATAGATTACTCACATTGGAAAACGCTTTAACGTTCTCTCATTTAGGACGATTGCATCCGAGCGTGGTTGATCCTAGTTATCTAGTATCTGAATTAATTAAAATAGAAAGGGATATTAATAAAAATAACTTACGATTACCGTATTCACCAACAGTCGAAAACATTCATTTATTAGAAAAAGCTATAATAGTTAAAGCTTACAGCACCAATGAGTCGCTGAACTTTGTTTTGGAAATACCGTTAGTAACTAACTATCCCTATAGTTTACTTCACTTATATTCCATTCCCAATCAACAAAATATTATCCTCATTCCAAAATATCCTTACCTTATTTTGGGAAGCAACAAGTTCGCGTATCCTCACGAACCGTGTTCGATGATCACCGAGGAAAACTCCATTTGCCGTCACTTGGAATGGAAATCACTGAAAAACTCTCAAGATTGCATCGCTCAGCTACTTCAACATGAAAACCCAACTAATTGCACATACGCTGCCGCAGATTTTGAAGATAATATGATAAAGCAAATAAAGGATAATAGCTGGATTATTATAATAAAAAAGGAAGAAGTCATCAAGACAACCTGCGGGAATGACGTTCAGTATCAAAGGAACCATGGCGTTGTCCTTATAACAATTAATAATAAATGCATCGTAGAAATAGCTGGCAGGAGTCTGCAAACTCACTTGAAATTTGTAAAGATCAAGGAAAGCATCCCCTTGCCACAAACGAGCACTTCAATGGAAATTAACCCACAAATAACATTACATCTGGAAGACATCCCTCTGGATAACTTAAATGAATTATTAAGGAAGACGCAGATCATTCAGCAAAATGAAGAAACACCAACAATTAATATCGCACCCAGCTGGCCTACCCTTTGTTTATATATTATTGCGACCCTTGTCGTCGTAGCCGTCATCCTGAGGTGGTACCTTCGTCGTCGTCGAGGACTACCAGCAACGATAGAGAATCATCAGCAGTTGCAGTTGCAGGAACCTCTACAACAGCAGCAGCCTTCTTCTTCATCGTGCTTCAAGCTTAAGGGGGGAGGAGTTATATCAGCGTAACGCCTGCTCCAGGAGGCTCATCGTCTTCAGTAGCTATTAAGATAATCACCTTAATGTAAACTTTCAGTTAGAATTAAAATCACTTTTGTACCAACGCTCTTAGCGAACGGTTGTCCGTTTCCTGACTTTTCTTTGTATCACTTTTCATTTTCAATTTTTAAAAAGCGAGTTATCCCGTCCCGTTCATTAACTCGCGTCTATAATTATAATAATTATAATCATCTTAGAATCTTATAGGTACCTAGGTAGATATCTATATATGTATACATTTATAAATCTGTAGAGGTCAATTCTGTACATGAAATATATTTCCAAAATAACAATCAGGGGGTGATTAGTGATCGATACTGATACCAAAAATGCAATCAGTAAAATTTTTGTCTGTCTGTCTGTCTGAATGTTCGTTATAGAAACAAAAACTACTCGACGGATTTTGACGAAACTTGGTAAAATTATTCTTCATGCTCCTGGGCAGGTAATAGTATACTTTTCATCACGATACCGATCAATAGGAGCAGAGCAGTGAAGGGAAATGTTGGAAAAAACGGGAGAAGTTACTCGATTTTTACAGTGTTACTTACTGTAAGGGCTGGATTAAAGACTCTTGGCAAGTAAATGTTGATTTGATGTGTCATGTCAACTTTTAACAAAGTCAAACTAAGTCAAACTTAGGTTCCCTGGGAGATCGATGAAACCAAACCACAGCTAGAATTAATTTTAAAATCAATAAGTACATATTATAATAAATATACCTACCTATCTTCTTTATTGGCAACTTTCATCCAAATCGGTTAAGCAATTGTGGCGTTAAAGAGTAACAAACATTCATACAAACTTTCGCGTTTACAATATTAGTAGGATTTCATGTAAGTATTTATATTGGGTTTGTTTAATTTATCTATAGTATATTTAAAACAAATCTTATTATTTATCTATATCCTTATTATAGTATATTTAAAACAAATCTCATTATTTATCTAAATCTTATTATTTATCTATATCCTTATTAGTATCCTTTATTATACGTTTCTTACCTGTAAAATATTTCATGAGCATCTCCGCCACCTCTGGTTCTACGTCTTTCATCTCTAGGGGGTAATTGTTGTTGCATTTCTCCATATTGCACCAGTTAAACGTCAAGGTTAAGGTTTTACGTATTTATTTAGTTAACTTAGATCGACAGTATCACAGTACAGTTATCGCAAAAGGTGCGCGCGTGCATCAGTACCGCGCTCGAGTCTCGACTGTTGTTGGAACTGGAATGTTGATTTGTAACCAAACAGTCGGTGACCTGTGCCACATTAAATTAAAAGGGCTCCCGCACACGGACCACCGGCCACAACCACAAACGTCGCTGCCATATTTCCTGTAGTTTTTATACATTTTATATGGACTCGCCGCACACTGTTGACGCCGGTGGTCGCCACACGCTACTATCGTCGCTGCTCGCTTCTTGTGGCCCGCACATGCCACTACACGCCGAGACAAAACGCCGCCTCGCGCGATTATGATGCTGTGTGCCTAGTGGGAGTTTTCAATATTTTCATACTGTTACTGTCGTGTTTACGTTAATGCGAATTTATATGGAATTGAAACAGTTGTGCAGTAGTGCCACGAGATGGCGCTGTTTCAATTCCTTAGAAATTCGCGTTTACGTCAATGCCACTCCTACCACTAGGCCATCTGCATGTCATGCTTTTAACCCATTAAAAAATTAGCAACCACCGATCACAAGTAACTGTCGTTCGCTTCAGCTACTTCTATGGCCCCTTCTTGCTTCTTGTGGCGGCGTTTGTGGTTATCGCGTGTGGCCCGTGTGCGGCAACACTAACTTATTCTTTTCGAAGTTGTTGTCTACTTATTTCGACTTACAATCATGTCGGTAGTTTAATGAATTGTATTTTATTTATGTTGATAAAAAAGGTCTTTGTGAGGTCATACTGCTATTGCCATGTTCCACCTTCTTACTTCCTGTTTCCGTGGGTCAAATGGGTAATCAGATAATCAGAATAACCTGTGCTATTCAAGATTACCTACCTAAGTATCTATCACGGTGCCAAATTTCATCCACATCTGTGCATCAGTTTTGGAGTTAAGTATACCGAAATAAATGTTGTAAATTGGTAGTGTTGAAAACTATGACATTACTGTAGATTCCATACAAATAGCTTTACACTAAATTATATCACTTATTTGTGCTGTAACCACTAGTAGATCTGTAGTAGGTCGATCTGTTACTGCTGCCCGATCTAAATAAATACATACAAATAAGTATGCTCAAAGATTTTTTTATATCAAATCTTATTTATTTTATAAACATCATGACAATTGTAGTTTTTTATGTATTGGATCTTACTTTATATTCAAGAACAACATATTAATTATAATAAATTAAAACTTAGAATTACTTAAGAGTATTAAATTAAAATTGAAAAGTTAAAGATTTAAAGTTTTTTTATCTAATTTTTGGTTTACAACTCTAAAAGTAAGCTTAAGTTACCCCTAGAATCCTTCTAGCAGTCGGGTAAAAAGTAAACCTTTTTTTTCGTATTAAACATCATTTTCATCATCATTATCAACTCATATTCGGCTCACTGCTGAGCTCTAGTCTCCTCTCAGAATGGAGAGGAGTTAGGCCAATAGTCTACCACGCTGGTCTAATACAATGTATTAAACATATACCTACCTAATACTGTAAATAGATAGGTATCTAACTAGTTTTAAAATGGGTAGGTGGATATATCTAGTGCTTATTTTTAAAAGTATGCGAAGTGTGACGTACGAGATTACTTTCACTTTCAGCTTTCTTTTAAATTAAAAGATACCGGTTTCGCTCAATAATTCGTTTGAGTACTGTGAAACGTAAAAGCGTTGCCTACACTTACTTAAATTTACTGTATGTAGGTATCTAGACACCTAAATCTCGATAATAGGTATAAAAAAGAATCAGTAGATCTCTATCGATTTATTAATTAGGGTGATTCAGGAGTAGATAGATGGCCATAGTTGAGCTTCGTTCTAATCACAAAATTATGTTCTACTAGTTGACGCCACGCAGTTTCACCCGCGTGGTTCCCGTTTCCGTAGGAATACGGGGATAATAGCCAGGGGGGCCTATAGCCTTCCTCGATAAATGGGTTATACCACTGAAAGAATTTTTCAAATCGGATCAGTAGTTCCTGAGATTAGCGCGTTCAAGCAACCAAACAAACAAACTCAGCTTTATAGTATTAGTATAGATTATATTCATCTATCCGAGAAAAAAGGAGACTTGAACTCCTTTTTTTTTTCGATGTCCTCATTTCATGCCATCAGTGAGGCGTAGAGTAATTTCGCAGGCAATCTGTTTAACAATTTTATTGATAAATGTGAATTACTTAATTATGAAAATATAATTTGTCCTATAATAGTTTCATCCGCGAAGAAATTTTTAATTTTTCGAATCCCAATTCTCTACAAATCTATATCTATAGGTACTAATATTATAAAGAGGTAAAGTTTGTAAGTTTGTCACATTTTTTAAATGGGGTAATCTTCGGAACTACTGGTCCGATTTCAAAAATTCGTTCACCAGTAGAATGCTACATTATCGGGGAGTGCTATTTTATATTAGTATGATATATATTCGCGGAGTTAACACAGTTTTTGTCATACAGGTCGGACCGAAAATCCTCTTAAGCAGACTTATTCGCATGCGCTGCCTTAAAAATTGTGTATTAAAAAAAAAGCCGTTTTTGAGTAACAAACATCCACAAAATAATCGTTATCTAAAATTAAAATAATATTTTTCTTTAATTTTCAAATAGAGTTGATAAAAATCATAATGGTCTAGTATAGTTTTTTAAGATAAAGAACTGATTATCGTAATTTGTAAATTTCCGCACCTGTCATGATTTAAAATATTAATATTGTAAATGAATTTTAAACTTTAGATTTAAAAAGTTGCATGCGGTGTTTACCTATAAATAGTTTTGCATGTGTTTCTGCTCCTTGCATTTATCTTTAATTAATAATTGTATTATTTGTATGTCTGGTAGACCAAATAAAGAGAAAAAAAATAGCTTCAATAACGATTCTGACGAGCAATATTACTGTTACAAGCGTTTGCCGCAATAAAATTATTGAAACTGTCAGGTACAAGTAAACGAATTTATATTTTGAGTATAATTAATATGTGTCATTGTATCACAAGTTAACAATCCGGGAACCGGAAGTCAGTGTCCCGTAGATGTGTCGCGATCCACTCGTCCGCCTGAGCCGTCATCTCTTCGTCGAAATATTCCCGCCATCCGCCTGACTTACCTGTAAGCACAGATTACGTAAAATCTTTACCGACTTCAAAGATACATTACTCTACGTCCTTTCTATTGATCGATTTGAAGGCGGTGTTATGCCAAATTGGCTATTAATTTAAGTTCATTTTGTTTTTTGGCAGCGCCTTCAAATCGATCAATAGAAAACGCATAAGAACTGGGTTCAATATTTTTGTTAAAAATATTTTATTTTCTGTTAGCATAGTAATCAGTATAGGCAATTTTGTTCACAGAATCGATTTTCATTAAAATTAAATGGGACCAATCTGGAAGTATACTCTTTCAAACAAAAAATATTTTTTCAAAATTGGTTAAAAAATAATAAAAAAAAACCCGACTGCTTAACCTGCTAGCACCTATTCATCCGCCTCGCGTATTTTGTATAGCGATTAATAAATAACTTTTTTTTCTAATTGTAGGTAATTTTTTTAATATGGCCATGATATACCATACCTACTTAAATACTCTTGATGAGGCCTTGAATTTGATACCCATATCGCAATATTCGAAAAATTTAGTTTTTTTTTAACTCGAGTCTATAGCTTCTCACAATCGTCGTGTTAGTTTTTTATAACTTCATCTATCTTAAGCTTTATATAGAGCGAGGGTTTTATAATTAATTTTAAAAGAAAAATAACAATAGTATCTACTAAACTACTCACTCGTCAATCTCTTATGGATAGTAAGTACATTTTACCTTTTCTTATGAAATCACCATCTTTCGAGAATAGGCCAAACTTCTGCATGTCCTTCATATTGACTGACTTGTTCTTTTTAAAATTATCAATGTCAAGGTGATCAACAAGTCTATTTATTTCTTCCTCTGTGATTGATTTACTGAAAAACTTTGCCACAAGTTTTATTGTTTTCGGTAAATCCTAAAAAAAAAAAATAATTAGATCAATAAGCCATAACCTATAGTTACGTAGCAGTTTGCCTGCTTAGGGTTCACTGCAAACGTCACACCACGTCGGGGTCACCTGGAATGATGTGGTGGTCACACACACATAGATTGTAAATGAAAATGCTACTTAAGCATTTTCGTAATTATGACGAAGTCGATACGGGCGGTTTGTCGCCAGTCGTTACCTAACCGTTGTAACTGATAGTCAATATAAGTGTTTTATCAGTGGAGCCTACTATTATTTATCACCCATAACCGCTACCCGGGACACGACATACCTTACTCAAACCCAAATATATAAGTATCCAAATAGTACTAAAGTGGTACAAAAGTGGTGACCCGACTCGGTTTTATTAGCGGTTATTTTTGCACGGGTAGCAACACGTAACGACTCACACATTGGAATTTAGAATGGCAGACAAGGTGACAGAAAATGCAATGCCTATACAGGGGGTGGCCGCAGTACGGAGTGCAAGGAGTGATTCTCCAGATGTCATAGCGGAGATCCACAAGCTGGGCGAACGACTAAGAAAAATTGAAAATTCCCAGCGTAGCGGTGGGAGAAGCCGATCACGGTCACACGGCGCGCCACGTACGCGCATCACTAGCGGTAGCAGGAAGAGGACACCGGCAGATCCAGACTGGCTTTGCTACTACCACTATAAGTTTAGAGCCCGAGCACACAAATGTGTTCAACCGTGTACGTGGAAGACATCGAACCAACCTACTGGCAGTGCGGAAAACTAGCTTCGGTCCTGTCTGCGGCGGGAGGCTGTGACCCATCGATAAATTACCGCTTGTGTATAACTGACGAAAACAGTAAATTACGGTTTTTAATAGATAGTGGTGCTAATGTGTCGGTGTTACCCCGGTGGGCAGTGCGCGAGAAAAATAGAGCGTGCGAGGACTATAGACTGTATGCCGCGAACGGTACACCTATTAAGACATTTGGGTTGCATAGTTTAGTATTAAATTTAAAGTTAAGGAGAGCATTTCGGTGGACATTTATAGTTGCTGACGTTAGACAGCCTATAATAGGAGCCGATTTTTTAACTAAGTATAAGTTAGTGGTAGATTTTAGTAAACGGAAACTAGTGGATCAGGTAACAAATTTTAATGTTATTGCTAGTATGTCACAGTGCATGGAAAGTTCAATAACTACAATTCATAATCAACACCCACATTATAGTTTGTTAGCTAAATATCCAGATTTAACTAAACCGGTATCTTTTAAGGAAGTTCCTAAGCATAGCGTTTGTCATCACATCGAGACGAACGGTCCGCCTGTTCAATGTCGAGCAAGACCGTTACCGCCAGACCGATACGCTAAGGCTAAAGAGGAATTTCGGTTAATGTGTGAAATGGGAATATGCAGACCCAGTAAAAGCGCGTGGGCAAGCCCTCTGCATATAGTGCTTAAAAAAAATGGGCAGATAAGGCCATGTGGTGACTATAGGCGCTTAAATGCTATTACTAAGCCTGATAGTTACCCTATACCCAGGTTACGCGATTTCACGTACTTACTCGCTGGTAAGAAAATTTTTTCACGGTTAGATATAAACAGAGCTTACAATTGCATACCAGTTAACGAGATGGACATTGAAAAGACGTCTGTGTCAACCCCTTTCGGGGCTTTCGAGTTCATCAGACTTCCTTTTGGCCTTCGAAATGCTGGCCAAAGTTTTCAGCGTTTTATGTGTCATAGCGTACTCCCAGACTTAGATTTTTTATTCGTGTATATAGATGATATAATAATTGCAAGTAACAACGTCGACGAGCATAGAAAACATTTAGAGGAAGTATTTAGTCGCTTAGAGAAGTTCGGTATTACTCTGAATATATCAAAGTGTTGTTTCGAACAGACAAAAATGGAGTTTTTAGGTCATGAAGTAACAACGGAAGGGATTCGTCCACTCGACGAGAAGGTGAAAGCCATCATCGAGTTTCCGAGGCCAGCTACTGTGGACCAACTCCGGAGATTTTTAGGTATGTTAAATTTCTATAGATCACACATACCAGGTGCCGCTGAAAAGCAGTCTGAGTTGGATCGCTATTTAACGAATACAAAAAAAAAAGATAAGTCAAAAATCGCTTGGACTGATTCAGCAAACGCTCAGTTTGAGCAGTGTAAACAGAGCCTAAGTGACGCCGCGACGTTAACGTATCCTGCGATAGACAAACCTTTGGCGCTTATGACGGATGCTTCAGAGTCATGCATGGGTGCGGTTCTACAGCAAAGAGAAGGTAACGTATGGAAACCTATTGCTTATTTTTCTAAAAAGTTCTCGGAAGCACAAAGGAAATATAGTACCTATGATCGAGAGTTATTAGCCATTTATTCGGCGATAGCTCACTTTCGATATATGATAGAAGGTCGTAATTTTATTGTGTATACTGACCATAGACCTCTAATTTATGTTTTTTCAAAGATAGGTAGCGTGAAAGAGCTACCTAGGCGAGCTAGACAGATAATGTTCATTAGCGAATTCACTACGGACATACGCCACGTGAGCGGGTTAGATAACATAGTAGCTGACACTTTGTCCCGCGTGGAAGAAATTGTTTGTCCTACGGTCATTGATTTCACGGAACTCGCACGTGTACAAAATGATGACGAAGAGTTAAGCGAACTAAAGAAAAAAATACAATACAAAAACATCGTGATGCCAGGCACCGATAGTTGCGTTGTTTGCGAAACATCGACTAATAAGGCCCGACCATACTTACCGGAAAGTTTTAGACGTATCGCTTTCAATGCAATTCATAGTTTAAGTCACCCGGGTATTCGCGCTACCAACAAAATGGTTAGAGATAGATACTTTTGGGTAGGTATGAATAAAGATATCCGAAGATGGGCTAAGGCCTGTATCCCATGTCAACGATCTAAGATTCAAAAGCATACCGTATCAGATTTAGGTACTTTCGAGAAAGTAGATCGTTTTAGTCACTTAATGATTGACATAATAGGCCCTCTAAATACATCACCCGAGGGATATAGATACTGTTTGACTATGATAGATAGAGGTACGCGTTGGCCAGAAGCTGTCCCAATTAAAGAAATCACAGCTGAAGTAGTAGCCAAAGCTCTTTATGAAAACTATATAACGCGTTTCGGAGTATTTTTTAAGTGTACTTCCGATCAAGGTCGTTGTTTCGAGAGTAATCTTTTCAAGCAACTCATGAATCTTATGGGTATTGAAAAGATCCGCACTACCGCTTATCACCCGCAGAGTAATGGGATGATAGAACGGTGGCACAGATCTTTAAAAGCAGCACTTATGGCTAGACTGTCAACTAAAAGTTGGGTAGAAGAACTACCAACCGTTTTACTAGGTTTAAGAGCCGCTGTACGGGCAGACACTAATGTTAGTTGTGCTGAAATGGTATACGGCACAAGTATTAGGCTGCCAGGTGAATTTTATGATATAAGTAAGGATAATATTTTAGATAGCTCTAGTTATGTAAGCAAATTAAAAAGTATAATTAATGATTTAAAACCTGTTAAAAGGGTCAATAAAGACTCGAGAAAAATTTTTGTTCACCAGGATTTACACACTTGTGACAAAGTATTTATCAGGAACGACGCGGTGCGTAAGCCTCTCCAAGCGCCTTACGACGGTCCGTACCGAGTAATTAGCAGGACAGAGAAAGTTTTTAAGGTCCAATTACCCACACGTCAGGTTATAGTTTCTATAGATCGGTTGAAACCAGCTTATATTTTGGAGGAAAACGATAATCCCCAAAATACTATGTCGTCAAAAACTACGGAACCGATTTTAAAAAAGAAAGTCACAGTGTGTACGGTCCCTTATAATACCAACGGTGTAAAATGCAAAACAACGAGCAGTGGTCGCGTCAGCCGCGTACCTGCACGTTATGCTTAGTTGCATTATTGTTAATTGTTTCGTCATGTTTATAATTTTAAGAAATTAGTTGTGCAATGTCAAAGTAAAAACCATATTCTGCTTAAAGTAATTGTATTTGAAGGTGTTCTACAAAATTGTTTACATAATATTACACTTATACAAAATTTACATTGTCATTTATATATTTTTTTTGTTTTAATTTTTTTTTTTTGTTGTTAGCTTTACAGAGTTCATTAGTTTAAGTGTAACAAGTGTATGCTCCTCGTGAAACGTTTTGTCAGCATTGTGCTTATAGTGTTAAGAATGAAACACCCCTATACTACCTATACATTGTTTTCTGTAAAAAAAAAAAAAGGGGGTGGAATGATGTGGTGGTCACACACACATAGATTGTAAATGAAAATGCTACTTAAGCATTTTCGTAATTATGACGAAGTCGATACGGGCGGTTTGTCGCCAGTCGTTACCTAACCGTTGTAACTGATAGTCAATATAAGTGTTTTATCAGTGGAGCCTACTATTATTTATCACCCATAACCGCTACCCGGGACACGACATACCTTACTCAAACCCAAATATATAAGTATCCAAATAGTACTAAAGTGGCACAAAAGTCCAATTTGTAGGTGATGATTATGTTGCAATTGATTGATTTGTTTGATAGGCTAAAGAAGGATATTGCGTGCCTCTGTCAGGAATCCAAATAATAAATCAAGTAGACGAACTAATTAATGTTTATTGATACACACGAATAATATAAATTTAAAGTATATAAAATGTCTTACTTAAGCGGACTGGTTAATGAATACTAGAACACGAGCGTTGGTAGGGACGAGTTAGGAACGACTGCCTTAACTTAACATCGTAGCGTACGTTCTTACAGAAAATGTTTACGTAGCAGTTTGCCTGCTTAGGGTTCACTGCAAACGGTATTTATGATTGAATATAAGGCACGCTACATCACACCGCCCCAAATTTTTAAGTTAGTAAAAATTGATACGAAATTACGTTACACTACAAACATACATTGTCGAAGTTAAATATCTTTTGTTAAGTTGGTTAACACCGAGCTAATGTATCGGTAAAATGCTTACGTCGTTATCAGCTTGCCGTCGAGTGGCTACCTGAAATTCGACACGTGTTTACATTGAATAAAACTTATAGTGTAAGAGCGAGTGTATAAAAATATTGACAGTCGGTTCCATAATACTACTTACATTTACATTCGAATACGAATACA
Organism: Bicyclus anynana; assembly: GCF_947172395.1. NCBI lineage: Eukaryota > Metazoa > Arthropoda > Insecta > Lepidoptera > Nymphalidae > Bicyclus > Bicyclus anynana. The sequence goes on from NC_069087.1 coordinate 14,674,365, forward strand.
TATTGAATAATTGCGAAAATTAAATAAATGATTGAAGAATTAATAATAATACGTCTAAGTTACACTTATTGAATTGCAAAAAATACATGAACGATTGAAGAATGAATAACCCTGGTCCCACTGCGTAATAAAAATAACGCATTTATTTGAACATTGAAATCTTTGAAAACTATGCGTATAAGAAAAATAGAAAAACGACGGACCAGAGCTATTTTACAATGTTGTTCCTATAGGTGTCATAAAAATTGTTGTTAGTGAGTGTTGCCGTTGACTCTTTGAGTATGTTAATAATTTGCTTGCTTGTGTTACTTGCGAGAATGACGAGTGACGAGCATGTTATTGTTTCAAATGCTGATAGTGCGTTTCTCGGTGGCCCGTGTACTTTGCCTTTATGATTCTTGTTACCGTGTTGCGATAATTAAATGATTGCGTCATATCCTCCTCGCCACATGCTTGACGTCTGGGAAGCGTAGAGTTTACCCGTAGGTAGGGTTGTATCATGTCCCAGTGAAGATGCTTGGCGTTGTACGGAGTATTTATCTGATCGACTCAGTAATGGTATCCTAGCCTTCTGCTCTGCTTTGATGCTGCGGTGCCCACGCTTTCAGTCTCGTGGCATAACCAAAATGTTCCCAAATGCGCTTGAGAAAAAAATAATGCTGCCGTTAATCGCGTTACACAAACTGAGTGGTTTTGCAGTGCGTTGCTAACTTCCACCGGTGTAACCTTATGATGCGGTCGCCTTAGTCGAGGAGCGTTTCCTTTTGTACTAAGTTTCGAGTGTTGATGAGCTATATTCACGACTGCGATGCGCCTGCGGACCCATGATGCAAGGCTAAATCACAGTGTCGTGTGCCTCATATTTGCTACGGCTAAGTTTATCGTCGTTATTGCAGTGAGCCTGGCTTTATTGGTACCATGCGAGCTGCTGCGCTGCCATTTTTCGCTGGCGATAGCGGCTGTTGTTGAGTGAAATACTTGCTTGACGCATTATCGTGATTTACAAAATAATGTCGATTATTTACAGTTTAGAAAAAAAATATCGGTTACTTACAGTGTCTATAAAATGATTCGGCACAGCACTATACATATAATCACTTAAAGTCTTTACGGAGGCAAAATGTGAAAAAAAATGTAACAGAAAAACCATGTTATGTAAAAGAAAGATAAACAAATTAAAACTAACTTAATGTAGTCCGCGAGTCGTTCGTAACTGCTCCACACCAAGGAATTCGCTGCGTGTTTGTTTGTTGCTCTAGTTACCGCGAGTTCATCGACTTGATTTACGTGGTAAAATTCCTTTACCAAATGGAGTTTTTTTTTTGACAGAACGAGGTCACCAATTTGTGGAAAGACCTGTGTTCTGAATTTTTGACAGAGCGGGGTCACCAATGTGTGGAATGACCCGTGCTCGGAATTCCTTGACAGAGCGGGGTCACCAATTTGTAGGTGATGATTATGTTGCAATTGATTGATTTGTTTGATAGGCTAAAGAAGGATATTGCGTGCCTCTGCCAGGAATCCAAATAATAAATCAAGTAGACGAACTAATTAACGTTTATTGATACACACGAATAATATAAATTTAAAGTATATAAAATGTCTTACTTAAGCGGACTGGTTAATGAATACTAGAACACGAGCGTTGGTAGGGACGAGTTAGGAACGACTGCCTTAACTTAACATCGTAGCGTACGTTCTTACAGAAAATGTTTACGTAGCAGTTTGCCTGCTTAGGGTTCACTGCAAACGGTATTTATGATTGAATATAAGGCACGCTACAGTTATTTTAAACAAAATATACAAAGAGTTTTTTTTTTATTTTTAGCTACCTTTATCATATCCTCATAAAATAAGAACAACATGTTATCATCGTTTATGTGCTCCCATGCCTCTAATACATGTTCAAAATATGGTCCCCACAAAACTAAAAAAAAAAAATGTAAAAAAAGTAAATTTCTGTTTCAATCCATATTCACTACATATTGACTCAGAAAATTTGAAATGAGTGGGTTTTAACTAAACGAACAAAGACCTGGAACCAGAACAAGAGCATTATGTAAGTAAATGAAAATTTACAATTTGAAAGAATACCTTTCAATGAGCAAGAACGAGAACTAAAATGATTGATCTTGTTCTAACTCCCACCCACTTCATAGAAACTTCACAGAATAGAAAGTCAGGTACCTAAAAAAATAGGTGCCCACTGAAAAAAAAAGGATAAAGACTCCTATAACACATGGACAGCAGTAATATATAACTTGTTAAAAATATAACTTATTTTACGCTACATGCGTTGACACATTAGCACCGTGTCATATCAGGGAGACAAAATCTAGACCGGGAGCCGCAGCAGAAAAAGCTGAAACCGGTAGAAGTGGCTCAAGTATGCCTCTCTGACTAAGAGTTACATAATAGGGATGATGACAGTTTTTTAAATTGTATATAAATTAAGAGTATACTAATAGTAAAGCAATTTTGTAAAAGGAACAGGGTATCTGCGATCATTACTTTCGGAGCTACAGGGATTTAAAGAGTCAGATTAGCGGCGCTGCCGCGGATCCCTGAAAAACGCCCCATACAAAATGGCTCGAAAAAATGACGTCATAGGCAATGTAATGATCGTTAGATTTGTATGCGCGTTCAAACAAAATTACTAATATCTTTGTTATTTGTGCGTTTATCTTTATAGTTCATATATTAAAAAATGTCACATTTAATGTAAGGAAGCTAAAACTGTATGAATTTTCATCTAATTGCGATAAAAAAATTTTAATCGTTTTTGAAATTTTATAATCTCATTTATTTTGCAAATATCCAGACAATCTTTGCTTTTTATGTATAAATTAGTTAACATTGACCCTATTTACCCGAATGTATCATAAAAATCAATATATTCAAACCTAGTCATCATCCCCATTGTACCTTTTGCCGTGGAGACCCTTGGGCCATGGAATCGCAGTGGTGAAAAATTTTACCGAACCATTTCACCGCGGCTAGTTGCCTCGACTGGTGACAGAAGGGCTGGCTTATTTTTTGAGCAAAGGATCAGCCTGGCTGTCCAGCGCGGAAATGAAGCCAGTATTCTTGTCACCATTCCACGTGGGCATGATTTGTATAATTATTAGGATAAGTTAGCTTAAGTTCAATATTGTATTCTTTCTCACTTACTTTTGTTTGTGATGAAGTAATTCCAAAAGGTTTTAAAATCCTTATCAGCTGTTATCACCCGCATCAGTTTGTGATGATGATAGAAAGATACAGCGACATCTCTTGGATCTCGTGCCACATACACTACCTGATAAAACAAAATTTTTCGTGTTGTATTTTGACTTGTTGAGTAGTAGGTAGAGCGTTTAGTTCTACTAGTGACTAAGGGTTCATTTACACAAGCAGCACGTCGCCAACGTCGGCAACTGCTGCCGACGACCGTTGTCGACTGCTGTTGACTGCAGTCGTCGGTACCAGTTGCAGCTCGTGTAAATGAACCGTAATTAGAAATATAAATAAAATAACAATGAAACACACTTTTCTGCATAATATTATAATATTAATGTATATACTAATAGCATTAACAACTGAGTCTTAGGGCCATAAATCATTTCTCTATATCTATCTCGCTTGCACTTATGGGTCTTATGGAGCCGTCTAGTGAAGGGTGTAACAATGAAAGACATATTATCGATAAGTAAAGTTTATTATCGTATCTTGTTCACAAAATTAAAAAAATTAACAATATTTGATTTAATATAATACATATTTCATATTATATAATTATTAACTAAATAAAATTAATCTTCATCTGAGTCTTCATCATCAGAATCTTCGTCTTCTGCCAAATTTATTATATATTAGTATCCATAGTGCGCAACGAGTAACACATGAATGTATTTATTTAATTGCAGTAAACACATTTATAGCAAAAAAAATACGCAATGCAATTACATTAGAAACCGACCAATCAGAATCGTCCAAATCATTATTGACTCATCATTAGCACGTGCGCAGGTAGCCGTTTATCGATAATTAGGGTGCGCAGGTAGGCGCGCTGCACATTCCTATCTTTTTTGACTTTTATGACCGGACGACTCAGATGATAATGCGCATACTATAGTGTACACAGTGTCTAGAAGACAAGCGCTGTTTGTCAAAAAACAGCGCGTTGGTGTGTAAAACAGAAGGAACGAACGAAAGGATGGTCGTCGTATGGTCTTTTTACCTTTGTAGTGTCTAGTAGTGAAGGTGGCAATAGTGACACTGGCAAATGGCTTTTGATGAATCTCGGCGAAGGAATATTTTGTATTTCTTTAACGCTTAGTGGAATCATTGCTTTCGTTGCTACTTCTATTTGATTTTCAGTATAATGTTCAAATGGAGGCACTAATGCTGACACTCTGAAAACCATACGTGATTTATATTATTATTATCATGTCTGCCCCATTTCTGCTAACTAGAGCGTTTGTATGAACTAATAGATCAACAAAGGTAGATAGATGGTATTAAAAATTTCGTTTAACAAGTCAAAGTTTATATTATAATAAAATGCTTAATTATAATAGAAAGTGATAAGAACCCAACTACCTAAACCGGCCGCTGGACTATATATAACTTGTTTTAAAAATCGTAAGACTCGATTAGGATAAACAACAGACATTTTTTAAAAACCAACCGACACCGGTTAATTTATATAGAACTACTACTTTTCTATGTCAGAAATACTTTCATGGTAGGAAAACGCTCATAACTACGGATTAACTTATCGGATCTTCATCATGTGATATACCTATAGCTAAGAACCATTTAGATGATGTACCAGTTCAAAACACCATCATAGTCGGTCCATTCCTTTAGAAGCTACGATGTCACATACATACACATACAGAAACGTTAAATTTGTAACATCCCTTTTATGTTTCGGATTAAAAATTATATAATAAAAGTAAAAAATTAAAACAATCAAAGGAATAAACCTTAGATACGATTATCTAAAAGTATGTATGGAATAAACAAATTAAATTTTGATGTCAACTCACTCCAAAAATGGAAATCTTTCATTAAGCACTTTTGATAGAGCCTTCTCATAATCCAAGTTATTACATAATAACCATACCAATTCCTGTGTCAAAGTAGTTCCTGCAAGATAACGTGCTTATTATTACAAAATCGAAAGGGGAATGCCAGATCCTGACCCAGTCCTAACTCGGAATTTTGTGGAAAATGTAGATATACTAAATATATTAATTTTTTAAATCATTGTTTTTTAATAAACCATTTTTACTGTTAACTCCGGAATAAAAATCTGCCAAAAAAAGTAATTATATCCATTACGTTATTTCCTCATAGCTGACATTGTTTACTTGTTTTTTAAAAACCTTATTTCGACCTTAGGTTCGAGCCCTTTAGAGCGTTTTTAGTGCATTCTAATTATTTTATGTTCAAAATGGCTAGAATCCAGAGCTGCGAAGTCAGATCAAAATGTAAAAATAAACTGTCATAACACTGTCAAACTATCAAAACTCGTAATAGACACCTCGGAGTAATTTGAAAATAACAAAAACACGTTTTTTTGTAATGTATTGCATGTGCTAAGTGCTTCTGTATTTACAAAAAACCAATCATGACTTTATTGTTAGTTATTTCATAATAAACTGCACATATACTTAACCTTAAAATCAAACTTCAACTTGGATTTATTTTTATACCCCTAGTTATAAAGGGTTAAAAGGTAATATTTGTTTAATAGTACAAAAAATCCAATAATATGATATATAATATATTGTTGCAAATTATTTTTTTTTAGTGGGTCAAACTTCTATACATTGTCTGGCATTGTCCTTTCGTATTGTCTAGAGTGAAGATTTGGTGATTAAATAAATTCTTCGACAAAGTAATTTTTAATTAATAAAATACCACTCACGTAAAAACTTTTGGAACAAAAAAAAGTTAAAGTTTTTGCGGTTTTATTAAACGATAAAACAAAAACTCAAAATAAATTTTTGAATAACTTACTTATTATAATAAAGGACCCTTTACCTGATTTTGGATACGTTATAACAAATGTATCGTCAGTCTTCAGTGGAAAATTGTAAATACTGGGTAAATCTGCTATAAATGATTTCTGGAAGAAGAATTGTTTAGGGCCAACGCGGGCAAACTCTTCACTGGAACCTAATAGACATAAAAGGGTTTTAGCCGTTTCTTTGATTCTTGGAAAGTTGGAGTTGTTTTGTATCACCTTAAATTATCATTTGATTATTTTAAAATGAAAAAAAAATACATATAATTGACTTAAATATGTCTCTCTCATTTATTTATTACTTCTTTTTTTTTAAATTTTTAACAATATAAGTATAAAATACAAAACATTATTAAAAATTTATAAAAAAAAATTCACCCTCCCGCTGCGGGACATTTGAGTGTCCAAGCAACCGGTGGTCAGGGCTCCAGAGTGAGGAACCTCCTCACAATACGCGCCGTCTCAAGAATCACTGCCTTTTGTATCCGACTCTTGATCCAACAGTTAAGCGAAAGCTTCTTAAGGTGTTGGTCGAAGCTTTTCGCTATAAGACCATTGACTGAAACAACTATCGGAACAATAATAGTTGACTCAACATTCCACATGGCGGTAATCTCGTGAGCAAGGTCCAAGTATTTTGATACTTTTTCCTTTTCGGCTTTAACCAGATTATCGTCATGTGGAACAGTAATATCAACAATTATTGCACGACGCACTGACCGATCGACTAGCACTATATCAGGTCTATTGGCTACAATATACCTGTCAGTGATAATCGTTCGGTCCCAGTAGAGCAATGCACTGCTATTTTCAAGAACTGACGCTGGGTCGTACCTATAGTAAGGCATCTCAAAATCGATAAGGCCATATTGAAGAGCAAGCTGTTGGTGGATTATCTTGGCTACTTGATTATGTCTGTGCAAGTATTCGCCGTTAGCAAGGTGAGAACACCCGGACACAATATGCCTGGACTCCCCAGGACGATGACACGCTCGACAGATGTCTAGAGTGCCATCTTTCATAATGTGTTTCCGGTAGTTTCTCGTCTTTATAACTTCGTCCATAATTGCACAGACAAAACCCTCGGTTTCCCCAAAGAGGTCACCGAATTGCAACCAAGACACAGATGTTATTTGATCTACATCCGGCCCAGTAAGGGCCTTGTAGAATCGTCCATGCAACTCCTTGCTCTTCCACATTGCCACACGATCTGAGTTACTGATTACTATAGGCTTGCGCCAGTTCTCTTTGCCTAGGGATAGCGGGGTAAGTCCCTTATCCACTGCAACGACATCCTGATACATACTCACATTCATCTTGAGAAAATGATCTCTGAGATTGCACACCTCACGATTATGGAGGTTCCTGGCGTTTAAGAAGCCACGTCCTCCACACTTGCGTGGGAGGTACAATCTCATTACAGATGAACGGGGGTGATGCATCCGGTATGACGTCAGCAGTTTGCGGACTTTACAGTCCAGGGAATCCAGTTCGGTTTGAGTCCACTTTAGAATGCCAAAAGTGTATATGAGTAAGGGCATGACCCAGCTATTGAAGGCACGCACCTTGTTACCGCCTGATAAAAGACTTTTTAGGACTTTTTTCAGGCGGCCAAAGAAGCGTTCCTTCACTACCTGTTTCATATTCCCTGCCTCAATACAAAGTGCTTCTGTCATTCCAAGGTATTTATAGGTCTCGCCTTCAAGGAGTGATCTGAGAATGACAGTTTCTGAAATAACTATATTCTCGGAGCTCACTATCCTTCCTCGCTCTACATTGATGACCGCACACTTGTCTACACCAAATTCCATCCTTATGTCATTGCTAAAGGTTTGAGTAATCTTCAGCAATGACACTAGGTCTGTACGCTTTGATGCATACAGTTTGAGGTCATCCATGTAAAGCAAGTGGGATATGAGCTCACCACCCCTGCGAAGGCGAAAGCCTAGCCCTGAGTCCCTCAGTAAAGTACTGAGAGGATTAAGAGCTAGACAAAACCATAGAGGGCTCAAACTATCGCCCTGGAAAATACCTCGCCTAATCCCTATCAGTTCATTCGATTCAGAACACTCAGAAGCGCCTGGGTGACGAAGAACTATCATCCACTGTCTCATACATGACTCAAGAAAAGAGCATAGTGTTGTGTCGACCTTGTACAACCGCATGACCTCCATGAGCCATGAATGAGGCACTGAATCATAGGCCTTCTTGTAGTCTATCCAAGCAGCCGTGAGATTTTTTCTGTTTCGCCGAACCTGTTGGCAAATAGCAGTGTCTATGAGGAGAAGTTCCTTTGTACCACGAGACCGGGCCTTACATCCATTCTGTGTTGGGGCCAAAATATGATTTAATAACCAATGATTATGATTTAATTGACTTATTTATTAACCAATTAATACCTACTTATTTATAAAATAATTTCTTTACATAATTTTACTTAATATTTTGAATATAATATATGTACCTATAAGTGAATACGTGGTTACTCACAATGCATTCAGTTTTTTCGTACCTGTAAAATATTCTTTTAACTCCTCATTTTCTAGTTGATCTAATTTTTCAATATTGTATGGGTATTGATTAATAAGTTTTTCTTCCATTTTGAAATCGAAATAACATAAACACACAAGAACGATAAAGTTGGTTCTTTAGAATAATATTTTTGTTGATTTATCATTACTATCTTTTTATTAACATTACGATAAAATATGTGTTATATCTTTAAATATCTGATAAAATTAAGTTTAAAGTGCCCCTTACAAGATATTGTGATTATTGCATAATTTCTATGTATTACTAGCGGAGACTTGTGTCTTCGTCCGTGCGGATTTCGTTGTTTTAATATATTTTTTTTATTACCTCAGCAGGTTAATTCACCGTCATTGATGTATGCTAGTTGACTTAAATACGAATACGAGATTCTATGTAACAAATGTCATACGGTGTCTAGTGGATATCATACAGTAGGTAGATGATATAGATGATAAAGATGCTTGGAGGCCGTTGGATCAGCTTCCACCTTCACACAGGAAGTAAAACTATAAGAAATGTAAACAGTAATTGTTATCAATTGTAAATTATAATAGTGTATGACTTTTTCAAAAGAGCAACTGTTGAGTTTCTTGCCGGTATCTTCTCAGCAGAACCTGCCTTCCGAACCGGTGGTAGAATCTTTACAAATAGTCAACTGACGTGTCAAAAGTGCTTGTAAACTGAGCCTACTTGAAATAAATGATTTTTGATTTTTTTTTTTTTTGATATTTTACAATTGATTTGATGTATATTTTAATATGTTGATAATAAAGACCAAAATAGTGGACAGGTCAGCAGGTCTTTATATTACAATATTTATAGAACAAGAGCCCATGAAAGCCAGGCATATGTCATTTTAAGAAAGCTGATAGTTTTTATTTTTAAACTTTTAATTTCAAAAATTCGTGATTAGCAGTATTTTATGATCTGCTATATCCAAGGTACAATTTATCAAATTATACAAAATCATCTTGATTGGTTCAGAGGTTCAGCCATGAAAAGTCGCGACGCACTCGTCCGCCTGAGCCGTCATCTCTTCGTCGAAATATTCCCGCCATCCGCCTGACTTACCTGTATGACGTAAATAACCGACTTTTTAGTTATTAGAGACAAAAGAAATTAATTAATTATTATTATTTATTATATAAACTTCTATACTAATATTTATCCGACTTCAAAAAAAAGGAGGAGGTTATCAATTCGTCGGAATCTTTTTTTTTTTATAGAGGAAATATTATTTGATTATTTGCTTGCGTTGCTTGACTCTGAAACTACTGAACCGATTTAAAAAAATCTATCACTCTTGGGAAGCTAGACTATCTCCAGTGTTAACTCAATATTAATCGAACCAAATAGACTGCCCTTTGATTAGTTGTACCCAGTTATCCATTCTTATGAAAGACTAGCAGACGGTGCGCGGTTTCACCTGCGTGGTTCCCGTTCCCGTAGGGATATGGGGATAAAATATAGCCTATAGTACTCGTTGATAGTGTAGCTTCCCAACAGTGAAAGAGTTTTTGAAATCGGTTCAGTAGTTCCAGAGCCTATTCAAAACATATGTATAAAAAACAATCAAATCTTTCCTCTTTCTAATATTAGTATAGACTAGCAGAAGCCATGAGGTTTCGCCCGTTAGTTTCTGTATAAGTAAAGATACAAGTATAAATAAGAAAAGCTTGAATTGTTTCTACCTTCTCTCACAAAAGCACCTTCGATCGTAAACACACCACTTTGCTGCAAGCTCTCCATGTTGACAGATTTATTCTTCTTAAAGTTATCAAAGCTGAGATGGTCGACCAGTCTGCAAACTTGTTCGTCTGAAAGTGTTTTACCGAAGAAGTCCGCCACACGTCGTACTGCTCCTGGCAAATCCTGTGTAAAATCGTTAGTAACACTTTTTTTTTTTTATTCTATACAAGTTAGCCCTTGACTACAATCTCACCTGATGGTAAGTGATGATGCAGTCTAAGATGGAAGCGGGCTAACTTGTTAGGAGGAGGATGAAAATCCACACCCCTTTCGGTTTCTACAAGGCATCGTACCGGAACGCTAAATCGCTTGACGGTACGACTTTGCCGGTAGGGTGGTAACTAGCCACGGCCGAAGCCTCCCACCAGCCGGACCTGGACAAATTAAGAAAATCTCAATCTCCCCAGCCGGGGATCGAACCCAGGACCTCCGTTTTGTAAATCCACCGCGCATACCACTGCGCCACGGATGCCGTCAAACTATTGACATCAAGAGTATAAGAATGTGAGTAGAATTATCTATAGCTTGGCAAATTAGTTTGTAACTAATTAGCGACTAGAGGCCCATAATTAGCGACCAAGTCTCGGAACCATAGGTCATCACTGGCAACACGCACTGTGCGAAGACTTTTGTCTTCAGGCACTGAAGAATTTCGGACAAAAAGATTGTAGGAGAAACCAGGAAAAATGTTCGACGTACCTTGTATTGCTGGCGCTGTCGTCTTTCCGGGGTACCCCTCTGTTAGTAGATAGCTGCAGGCTTGGCAATTTCAAATAATGGCTGGCACGATAAGAATGACGAATGTAATATTTGAATCACTGTTCTTATTTAGAATGTAATGATACTATGAAGAACGCCGACTTGCCGCGTTGAGCGATTGAAGAAGAAGAAGGCTCTTGTCTGACAAGCGACAGCTGACAGCTGACAGCTGACAGCGTGTGAGGAGACGTCGGAACAAATTTCCTGATTTGTGTCATATAAGTTTCTATACATTGTCTATACTTGTGATGACACTATGAAATTGAAAAGTCTACGGAACATGCCGCCGACCTTAAAATAACCCAGCTTATTTTAAAGTGATAGATTGATACATACATAATGAATGATAGATACCTGATTAAGGAATGAATGATTATATAATATAATATGATAAAATGAATATGATAAAATAATATATAGTAAATGATAAAGTATTTAGATGCATGAAAATAAATTATTCGATGGGCAAGGGACAAACCTTGACCACAGATCGTTTGACTAAAGTATTACCCAAGCGTACAGTTACGACGCGCGTTACACCGTCGACGCCAGGGTGAAGTTGGTGTACACGTGCTAAACGCCATTGCAGTGGCGGTAGCGAGTTGTCAATCAACACTACTACGGAACCCTCACGGAGGGGTGAGTGCTTACTATCGTTGAACCATTTACCTCTTGGTTGTAGCTGCTGTAAGTATTCTACACTCCAGCGTTTCCAAAAATGCTGTACACTTTGTTGAAGCACTTGCCAACGAACAAGCCGTTTGGTGTTATTGTTAGAAAAATCGTATTCTGGAAGAGAGGTAAAGGGTTCTCCGATGAGAAAATGTGCTGGTGTCAGTGGCAACGGATCGGAAGGATCATTGCTTAACACACACAGGGGTCTTGAGTTTAGCACTGCCTCTATTTGGCATAAGAGTGTATTGAATTCGTCGTGTGATAAAGTAAGATTACCAATAACGCGATAAAGATGAGATTTCATACTTTTTACCGCGGCTTCAAATATACCTCCGAAATGCGAAGCATATGGAGGATTGAAATGCCATGTGATAGAAAGATCACTTAATTTTCGCTGAATATCGTCTTGATGAGATTGGTTTTGAAGATACTGGACGAGTTCCTTCAAATACCTGTCACAACCGACAAAATTTCTACCACAATCACTGTAGACATCAGTACAAATTCCGTGACGTGATATTAGACGACGTAAAGAATTAATAAATGAGGCAGTTGATAAATCAGGTACCAATTCTAGATGTACTGCTTTGGTGGACATGCACACAAAGACAGCAACATAGGATTTGTAAACACTAGCCCGACGCATTGGACTAGATTTTAAATAAAAATGACCGGCGAAATCCACAGCTACGTGTAGAAAAGGTCGAAGAGAACGTACTCTTGCGGCTGGAAGTTGAGCCATAATTGGTTGCAGTGCTGTAGGTCGAGTACGATAGCAACGTATGCAACGGCGTGTTCGCATGCGAATAGCATCTCGCGCTGATATAATCCAGTAATATTGAGAGAGTAAAAATTGTAAAGTTTGTGGTCCGACATGTAAATGAATTTTATGAAAGTGATCGATAAGCAAATTAGTAAAAACGTGTTTTTTAGGTAACAATATTTGATGTTTAGCATCATATGGAATTTTAGCGTTTTGAATTCGACCGCCGACCCTGAGAATTCCAGTAGTATCAAGAAATGGTTTTAGCTTTTGTAAACGATTAGAACAGTTTTTGTTATTTTTTATTTGTAATATATCATCTGAAAATTGATCATGTTGTACAAGTGAAATTACTCTGTGGAGAGCGAATTTGGTTTCGTGGACTGTAATTTGATCTGTAGAAAATGATTTACGACATTTATGATAAAATCGAAAGCACATAGAAACTACTCGCAGCAGCTTTGACAGGGATGAAAATTTTTCTATGAAATCTAAATCTTGAGGTTCCTTTTGGGACACGAAAGTGTGTTTGCGACGCTCTTCATTTGTTTGTAAGTCTATGTGAGAAACAGGCCAATCACGTTGTGAAAGTTTAAGCCACGATGGACCTGTGAACCATAGTTCTTGGTTCAACTGAGACGGCAGAACGCCTCGAGATGCTACATCGGCAGGGTTGTCTGCTGAACGAACATGTCGCCACTGTGAAGCCGGTACGCGACTTGTGATTTCTGTAACACGATTAGCGACGTATGTACGCCACTCATGAGATGGTGAACGAATCCATGCAAGAGAGATCGAAGAATCGCTCCAGGCATAGACATTTTGGAAAGGTAAAATAGTTCCATATGTTATGAGAACCTTTTCGATAAGTTTCGCAACAAGTACTGCACCACATAGTTCCAAACGGGGTAGAGAAATCCTTTTGAGTGGTGCGACTTTTGTTTTTGCAATAATAAGAAATGTGTGAATATTATCTGTGTGGTCCGTCACACGTAAATAAACACAACCAGCATATGCTTTTTCAGAGGAATCAGAAAAGCCATGAATTTGTACTTCCTTGTATGAAGGAAGAATATGGCGTGGTAAAGATATATTTTTGATAAGTGAGAACTCTGAAATAAAGTTAGCCCATAGCTCACAAATAGATTGGGGCGGTTGTTCATCCCATCCTACTCCAGATATCCAAAGTAGTTGGATTAAATGCTTTACAAGTAATGTTATAGGGGAAACAAAACCTAATGGATCGTAGATTTTAGAAATCTCAGAGAGCATAATGCGCTTGGTGCATTTAGGAGAAGGTATGTTAACATGATAAGAAAATGTATCTGTTTTAGGGTTCCATTGGAGTCCTAAGATTTTAACTGAGTTATCATCATCAATGCTAGATAAAATGAGTGCATCATCCTGATTAAGATCCTCTTTGCTAATAGAAGATAAGAACTCAGAATTATTGGAAGTCCATTTACGAAGTTCAAATGTTCCTGCTCTACAAAGACCAGTCAATTCACGTTGTAATTTCAAGGCATCTTCCAACGTAGCAGCTCCAGTAACAACGTCATCGACAAACACGTCATTTAACAACACTTGCGATGCAAGAGGAAAAACTGATGATTCGTCTAGAGCCAATTGACGAAGTGTTCGTAACGCAAGGAAAGGTGCCGATGCGACGCCGAAAGTTACAGTACATAAGCGATATTCTTGTATAGGATCATCTACTGAATTTCGCCAAAGAATCCGTTGAAAGTCACGATCTTCATTTCTAATTTGAATGTAACGATACATCATTTTGATGTCAGATGTGAACACAATGTTATGAAGACGATATTTTAAAAGAACTTGAACAATATCTTGTTGAAGCTTAGGTCCAATCAACAGATTATCATTGAGAGAATGACCAGAAGTGGTCTTACAAGATGCATCATACACAATTCTGACCTTTGTTGTGGTTGAAGATTGTTTAACAATTGGAAAATGTGGTATGTAATAACAATTTGCAGTTGAAGGATTTCGAACAAGTTCCATATGTCCCAAGTCTATGTATTCTTGGAGACATTTGATATAATCAGCTCGCAACGCATGATTATTTGAGAGTTTTGACTCAAGTCTATGAAGACGTGAAAGAGCAATTCCACGAGAATCACCAAGTGGAGGTGCATTTTCTTTGAATGGAAGAGACACAGTGTATTTACCGGTTGAGTCTCTAGAATAAGTGTTTTGATAAATTGATTCACATAGAACCTCGTCTTTAGTGAGAGGCTGAGTTTCAAGCACAGATTCACTTTCCCAAAACTTTTGGATTTGCATATCCAATTGATAAGTACTAACATTCACACAAACTTGTGAAGAAAACGTTGATGATATTCGACCGTTAAGTAAAAAACCGAAGATACTATTGATAGCAACAGGTGTACCTAAGGGCCCTTTGATAATATTATGAAGAAGTATACGATCAGTATAATCCGATCCTAACAGCAACTCTATAGGTCGAGATGAACGCAATTCAGGATCTGCTAACGGTAAATTTTGTAAATGAGTTATAGTTTCGAATGAACTAGGAATTGTAGGTACATAACTAGTAATTTTAGGTAAAATAAGCGCTTCGATATAAAGTTTAGGTTCGGATTTGTTGTACGGAGTTATCTCGCACATTACATAACCACGAGGTTGGTTATCCTTATCACCTATTCCTGTGACAGTTGCACTCGTAGAAGTGCGAAACCGTTGAAGACCAAGTCGTTGAACACAAGACTCGGTTATAAGAGTCGCCTGTGATCCCTGATCAATTAAAGCGCGGATGACATTCGACTGAGAATTAGAATTGATAGGTTTAATATTAATTAATGCAGTAGTAAGGAGGACAGTCGAAGAATTTAAAGTATTATTTGAAAATTGAGAAATTTCAGCAACTAAGATATGTGTAGGATTGTCATTGGTCTCGTGAAGTTTAGTGTGATGGCGCTGAGAACAAATTCTACAGTTGTAACGCGATGTACACGAGTCAGTGTCATGATTTTTGAAAAGACAGTTTGAACAAACTTTATTTTCTTTAATAAAACTTTTACGATCTTTTAAATCTAAATTATGAAATGATTCGCAATTATTTAATGTATGAGATTCATTACAGAAATAACAAGGTCTTTTTGAGTTTGACTTCGTAGAACTATGAAAACTAACGCTGTGCGCGGGAGGCTTTGTATACGAATTATTATTAATTTTAGAATTATAATGCGCGCGAGTGAATGTTGGAGGCGTAGAAGAGACGATTCGCTGTGATGAAATAGAATGAGCTGAGCCGCCGACCATGCGCGCTGCAGCAGCGGGTTGGCGTAAGTTGCCGGACGTAGTCGCGAGAGGTGCACTATCTTTGGCAGCCGACATTACTTCTAAAGCCGCTAATTCTTTTTCAAGAAAGTCAAGCAATTCGCTAACCGGTGGAACCTCGCTTGGCGTTTTTAAGGATAATTCAAAACGTCGACGAATACTAGATGGTATTTTCCGAAGTAAAATATTTAAAAGTGGAAAACTCCACTGTTGTACTGGAAAATCTAACGAATCTAAAGCAGTCAAATTCTCATGACAAATATTGATGATAGATTTTAAACTTTGTTTTAAGTTTTTATCATTAACTGGCTCAGCATCAAAAATTTTATCAAAGTGTTTTGTCGCGATGATTCTTTTATTTTGATAGCGGTTTATTAACACCGTCAAGGCGTTTTGATAATTTGAATCGGTCGCAGGAAAAGATTTTATTAAATTTAATGGTTCGTCACGCAACGACAATAATAAGTAACGAAAACGTTGAACATCTGACAAATCCTCGTTATCGTGGACTAAAGATTTGAACAAGTCATAAAATGCATTCCATTCAGTTACATCGCCTTTAAACGTTGGCAGCGAAATAGTAGGTAACTTTAATCTCGATGAAAGACTATGACATAAAGGTGTAGCTACATGAGCGGAGTTTTTTCTGATATTTATTTTTAAATTGTCCAATGCTATTTGAACCAGGTAATACAAATTATCAAATTTATCACGAATAGCCAAGTGGTCTTCTTGGTTAAACTCACCTTTTTTTGCAGTATGTTTTTCGATTTTACCTTGGATTGATTGAAATTGTTTCTTTATGTTATTTAATTCCCGAGATCGAACTCGAAACTCTGCTTCATTGTCTATGCAATCAGCCATGCGTTGGATACTATTTATACAAACGTCTCGTTCAAAGACTAATTGTATTAACTCCATATTTCAAAAATAAATATTTATAAATTGTTTAATTAGGTTGATATAGAAAAATAAGAACAAGAACGTAATGAATATTTATGTTTATTTGTCACAATTATGCTAAATATTTTATTAATTTGTGCGAAATATATATTCGATATAATATACCTACGATAATATCCTGTATGAAAAAATATCAAAAGGGTACGAATATCTAGAAAGAGATATAGATTTCAGATATGATAATAATCTGTACGAAGATACAGATATTATATAGCTCTGTACGAAAATACAGAAGCAATATAGGATATGACAGGAATCTGTACGAATATACAGATTCGATATCGCTCTGTACGAAAATACAAAAACGATATTAAATACGATAATAATTTGTATAAAATACAGATATGATATCGTTCTGCACGAAGATGCAGAAACGATGTCAGATTTGTGATACGATACGATATTTACCTACTCGTAAATTACGATTGGGTAAGAAATCGGCATGTAATGCCTGGGTATGAATGTAGTATTGCGAATTATGTGATAAATATTTGTACGAAAATACAAATATAATTTTGTGATATGATGTGCAATAATGTATGAGTACGTAAGCAACGCCGGAGTATGAAACTAGTATGTTAAATTGTAATTACGTGTTACAATACGAAATATTGCGAAATGTAATATTTATAAAATATATTATTATAATATATTCTTTACTCGGCATGTGTGACACCACCTTTATGACACGACGCTAGCGGTCGAAAAGTGTACCCGCGTCGTGGTAAAAAGTTATTGAAAATTTGGAAATACGTAATGTTAAGGTTAAATATTGTTTGAATTAGTTAGAATATAGATTAAAAACACTGTACGCATAGGTATTTTCAAGAAATAATACGTAATAATTAAAATTAAAGAATAAATATGATCGGAATGCGGGTAGGTAGTCACTTGAAAGATACGAATTGGATACGAAATATTAAGAATTTATGTAAAAATATAGTGCCAACACAAGTATTTAAAAGCCATGGTAATTTTGATCCGGCTCGTAGGAATTTATGTAGGAGAAACCAGGAAAAATGTTCGACGTACCTTGTATTGCTGGCGCTGTCGTCTTTCCGGGGTACCCCTCTGTTAGTAGATAGCTGCAGGCTTGGCAATTTCAAATAATGGCTGGCACGATAAGAATGACGAATGTAATATTTGAATCACTGTTCTTATTTAGAATGTAATGATACTATGAAGAACGCCGACTTGCCGCGTTGAGCGATTGAAGAAGAAGAAGGCTCTTGTCTGACAAGCGACAGCTGACAGCTGACAGCTGACAGCGTGTGAGGAGACGTCGGAACAAATTTCCTGATTTGTGTCATATAAGTTTCTATACATTGTCTATACTTGTGATGACACTATGAAATTGAAAAGTCTACGGAACAAAGATGTCGCGAAGTTTCCCGAATGCAGCCCAGCCAAGTTGGATTCGACGGTACACCTCTTTCTCGAAATTAGACCTACCTAACTGGATCATATGTCCTAGGTATATGTATTCGTCTACAATTTCGAGTGCAGCGTTCTCAACTATAACTGGGTGGAGCGATACATGAGCATTACACATTATTTTTGTTTTGCCCATGTTCATTTTTAGGCCCACCTGTTGAGAAACGCTGCTGAGGTCATTGAGCATGGTACTAAGGTCATCCAGAGTCTGTGCCATGATGACTACATCATCCGCGAACCGCAGTTGAGTGATGTACTCGCCATTGATGTTGATGCCAAGTCCGCCCCAGTCCAGAAGCTTAAAGACGTCTTCCAATGCAGCGGTAAATAGCTTCGGAAAGATCACATCTCCCTGACGCACTCCTCGCTGCAACTGGATTGGCCTCGTAGTCTGATCCTGAATACGGACTGACATAGTGGCGTTTTCGTACAAGCACTTCAACGCTTGGATATACCTGTAATCAATTCGGCATTTCTGCAATGACCTTAGCACAGCCCAGGTTTCCACCGAATCAAAGGCTTTCTCATAGTCCACAAACGTAAGCATAGTGGCTGGTTATACTCGTGGGTCTTCTGTATAACCTGCCGCAGCG
Source organism: Bicyclus anynana (assembly GCF_947172395.1). Taxonomy (NCBI): domain Eukaryota; kingdom Metazoa; phylum Arthropoda; class Insecta; order Lepidoptera; family Nymphalidae; genus Bicyclus; species Bicyclus anynana. The sequence continues at coordinate 14,693,170 of NC_069087.1, forward strand.
TATGGATGTGGTCTATGGTACTAAAGCCTTTTCGGAAACCGGCTTGTTCAGGAGGCTGGAAGTCGTCGAACCTATTAGCGAGACGATTCGTAATGACTCTCGAGAACAATTTGTAAACATGGCTTAGCAGCGAGATGGGTCTGTAATTCTTCAGCAAGGTGTTGTCACCTTTTTTGAAGAACAGAACCTCCACGCTCCTATGCCACGCCTCAGGCGTTGTGCCCTCGTGAATGACGGAATTGAACAATCGCTGAAGGACTTTAAGTATCGGTTTTCCACCCGCTTTCAGGAGTTCTGCTGTGATTCCGTCCTCACCTGGCGCCTTATTGTTCTTCAGTTGTTTGAGAGCCACACTAATCTCGTATAGGCTGACGTCCGGGATATCTTCGGTATAGTGTCGGGTCAACTTGGCTCTGGGGTCTTTAGCCAAGTTGTCAACAGGCTGCTGAGTAGTCGTGTATAGCTGTCCATAGAACTTCTCGACCTCACTTAATAACTCGGGCTTGGAAGAAATCAGATTACCGTGCTCGGTCTTCAAACGCGTCAGCTGCCTCTGTCCAATAGACAGATCTCTGGCGGAAACTTTTGAGCCGCGATTATTTTCAATTGCATTTTTTATACGCTCGGTATTGAAGTTTCGCAAGTCGCTGGTTTGCGACTTAGAGATCTGTCTACTGATTTGTCGGTATTTTGACGCATCTGCTGAAGACTGCAATCTCATTTCTTGCCTTTCTTCCATGAGTTTAAATGTATGGTCTGAGAACTTTTTGGTTCTTTTCGTACGGTGGGTCTTATAGAACTTAGACCCAACGGAATGGACAGTTTCCACGAACCTGTTGTTCAGATCGTCCACAGTTTCGCAATTTGCTAGGCAATCAAAGCGGTTCTGCAGTTCTAGTTGAAAGGACTCGGGGTTTTGGATATGGGCACGAGTAGGTCGGAGCGTAGACTTCACCAGTCGATACCGTTCCAGCTGAACGTTGATATTCAACGTGCCTCTTAAATTTAAAATCCCCCATCACAACATTGTAAAAAGAGTTTGAGGCATATATGGCTTTAGAAATATCCTCATACAATACCTCTACCTCCTCGTCGGGATGTGTCGAGGTCGGTGCGTAAACCTGTATAACCTTCAACGAATACCGTTTGGTAATTCGGAGGACCAGGAACGCTACCCTGCTCGACACACTCTCGACTTTTACAACATTGTTCACGAGGTACTTGTGAACGATAAATTCGACACCACCGCTGGGACTGTTGGTCGCCCTCCCGGTAGTAGAGCATGTTGCCGGATTCAAGGATTATCGAGCCCTCCCCCTCTCTTCGGACTTCAGACAATCCTATGACATCCCAGTGCAACTTGCTCATAGCTTCTTCCAGCTCGATGACCTTTTCGTCGGACCTCAAAGTGCGTGCGTTGTATGTTGCCAGGTCTAGTCGTCGGGGTTGGCAGCGGAATCTCTGCCGGAGATTCTTAACACCCCTTGCCCCGCCGTTACCGTAACCGCTGCCAGAGCCAGGAATAGCGGGGCTGCCGGGGACTAGGGGCTGTGTTTTATTTGTTCGGTCCATACAAAGTTTTGCCCGATACTGACCACGCTGGGCATGCGGGTTGGTCAGCGCAGTGCTAGATTATTCGCGCCGATGTCGCTGCTGCCCGACACCGGCCTAAGGCATTTCATAATCTAGCCTTTGGGAATAGATATACCGCCATTCGTCGGTCGCCAGAGCCTCGTCGGTCCATCTGCAGGGTGCACCACGAGCAGGTGAGGTTGGCAATTGGGGAGACAGACTGGTACTAGCCTCCCCCTTACACCCCGGAATATAGGTGCTATAATATTATAATTATCTAACTATAATTGTCGGAGCTATAATGTTATTTAATCTAACGTATAATTTATTAAGATATATTTTTTTAAAACATGTTTGTAATGATAGCGTAGGTAGTGCACTGAATAGATTAGGTATTCTCCTCTTTGCAATGACCTGTCTATAGATATTATATTTATATATGATATTCGATATATATGATATTCGACTAGAAGTCCAGGTCACTACTTATGATACCTACAGGCTATAGCAAACTATCCCAATCAAAAAATCCATGGATCAATGGATAATTTATAAAATCCTCCATTTTATAAGATTGGTTAAGGTAGGTAAGGTAGTTTATTTTCTTTATAAAGCTGTTATAATACGCAACATAATTTGAAAATTGCCTGATAGGTAAACCTAGTAGTAGGTACTTCTATCATTGACTAATTGCTTACCTTAGTGACTTCCTCGTAAATTAAAAATAACATATTTGGATGTTTTCTTTTTTTCCACGCTTCTAGCACGTGTTCAAAATAGGGAGTCCAAAACACTAGAACAATGAAAAAACTAAATTATATGAAAAATTAACAAAAATAAAAAATCGATAACAAAAGCAAATAAATCTCTTATGGCTTCATAAGAAGGCTCAGTTTCTTTTGAACTATCTCTGTGTGATAGAATCACTTATGAGAAGATTCGCAGAAGAAGTAAAGCTACCGACACAAAGTACAAAGAGTCACAAAGCTGAAGTCACAACGGCCGATGGACGTTATAGTCTCAAAGTGCTGGGGAACCCACAATAGAAAGATCAGTGTTATACCTCCACTAACTGGACTGAAAATGTCGAGCCGGTTACAGAGCCGCTGACAGCCAGGCTCAAAACAGTGGTGCTAGGTGAACGTCAATGATGTTGATAATAATGATATGTTTAATGTACTTTACAAAAACTATGAAATTAATAATGACAAATTGACGATCAGATCAGCTGATCGGCATCGCATAGACGCTCTCGAGATGTGGTACTAGAGAAGAATTCTCCGTATTCCGTGGACAGCACATGTATTGGTGCTAAACAACTTAACATCTCGAAGAGACTGTCCACCGCCTATCTTCAGAGGATCCTCGAATACTTCGGCCATAGAAGAGAAGGAGACTAGACTTCCTTAGATAAATTAGTGATAACTGGCAAAGTGGAAGGAGACTTTGAGGACGTAGCCCACGTATAGGTCAGACCAAATCCGCGCCTCTCTCGACACCAAGGTACACGAGGCCAAAATAGCCGAGACATATGGCGCGACATCGTCAAGAAGTAAGCTTGTGTTATTTATATATCACTCATCATATCACATATCACGACCCTCTATGAGAAGGAATATGACGCAAGAAGGAGGAATGATGGCAATGAACGATGAAGTGAATGGGTGTAAGTTTTGCATGCCAGTATATGGCGAATTGTATAACGAACTTTAAGATTTATTGTCACAACCAGCTAATGTAACTACATAAACAATCTGCAATTAAATAAATTGAAATTGTGTCGTAAAACTGATCTCTACAAGACAAACAAATATACAACGTCATCTTACTATTATTCGAAATGAAGTAATTCCAAAATGGTTTAAATTCTTGATCAGGTTTCATCATTTTAATCAACTTATGATGATGGTAGTAAGAAACAGCAACATCTCTTGGGTCACGCATCATGTATACAACCTATAAAAGAAAATAGTTTACTTATAAGTAAAGATTGGATTATGTTATTGTAATCAAAGGTCATGACATATTTTAACCTATTAACAAAAGTAGGAGGAGGTTCTCGAGGAGTACGACGCGTATGTTTTTTTTAATGTTTGTTACCTCATAACTTCGTTTTATTAACTGATTTTGATTTTTTTTTTGTTTGAAGGAGATTCCAGACTGGCCTCATTTAATTTTAATGAAAATCAAAATGTCGGTTCCATTTTTATGTCAAAAAGATTATGAAACAAAAAAAAATACATACAGCCGAACGCTTAACCTCCTTCTTTTTGGAAGTTAGTCAATAAGTTTGTGTACCTTAGAATTTTCCAATAGTGATGGTGGCAGTAACGATAAAGGTGCATGGCTTTTGATGAATCTCGGCGAGGGCATTTCTGTTATATTTTCAATAGTTTTTGTCGTTAAGCGATTCTTCACGACGTCTTCGTTATCTTCTGATACCTTCACGCTAACAAACGCGGACGCTCTGCAAATACGGGATCATAATCAATCTATCTTTTTCTTAATTTGAATCACATTTATGAAAATTGGACAACTTACTCTAGAAATGGAAATCTTTTATTGAGAATAGTTGACGCAGCGGTCTTATAATCTAAATTGTTGCATATCAACCATACTAATTCTTGGGTCAAAGTTGTTCCTGAAAAATTAGAGGTTGTTAACTATTAATTAACATTACAGATAAATGAACATCACTTTATATTTTATTAAAAGTCAACACTGTTTGTAGCTCTGTTAAAAAATTAAAAAGAAATAGAAATCCATTTTGTATTAATATGTTTTATCTTTTGTACAGATTTCTTCTCTTGAATCCATCGATATTAGTATAATGATTATTTTTCGGCCGATGCTTGAATCCAAGACTTAATTTCTACAAACTTTGTTTGGACTATTAAACAAAATACAGTTACATATTATCTTTGATTAGCATATTATACTGCTTATGATAAATAAAATTAATCGGGTTAGACTATAATCAAATATTGTCTTGTCATTGTTATAGGATTATTAAATTGATTGTAATGATTTATAGTGATTACCTGATTTAGGGTAAGTAATAACGAAAGTGTCTTCAGGTTTCGGTGGTAAGTTGTAAATAGCCTCGGCTACCGACGCATACTTTTTCATGATGAAGTATTTTTTGGGGCCGATCCGGATAAACTCCGTCTTGTAACCTATATATAGATTAAGCATTAATATTGTAATTATTAAATGCCTATAATCAGATTAAGCATTAACATATATGTAATTATTGAATGTAGGTATTGAATGACATCTGTTATTTTTTTATGAAAAAGGTAAAAAAACTTTATTTAAAACTAGTAGAACCTCGCGGTTTCCCCCGCGTATTTTCCACTTCCGTGGAAATATGAGGATAAATTAATATTGCCTTAAACAACTTCGGAAAGAGAGTTATTTAAATTATTATGCTTTAAAACTAACGATGATGACAATGCCATAAACTCGATCGTAGGTATTTTTATTATAGTAGGTATTAAGATTTAGTAAGGGGCCCCTGTAGTCCGACTCGTATATTTGATACGGCTGATACTAGCTACGTCCCTGTTTCCATAAGTAAAAGATTTTTCAAAATAAGTTCACTATATTATCCAGAGCTTACCTGTTACCCCCTGCCACCTCACAACCTTTACTTACAATATTAGAATGGACAATGTAACTACTCGTATATTTACCTCGTATATTTTCCGATATCTCCTCATTTTCTTTTGGATCCAGCTGTTCAATTACAAACGGAAAATCTTTGATACAATTTTCGTCCATCGCGAAAGTTGGAATCTCTTTATTTACAATCCAGCTACTCAACACAGCAGTTTGGTTAAAACTGAGCATTCCAAAACCGCTGCAGTACTACAAAGTATAAGGTAAATATCGTTCTAATTCGCTTTATTTTATCTTATTTTTCATCCACATTTAAATGCCACAATAAAACAATTCAATCGTGGTATTACTCGAGAGTACTTGCAAGCAAGAGTTGCATAATATATTTGCAAGCAAAAGTTGCATATTATGTTATCATTGATAACAAATCTACCAAAATATATCTGTCAAGATGCTAAACGCAAGTTTATTCTTATCACAATTTTATCTGAACAAAAGATATTATGTCGGCTTATGTCTTTGTATTGCTACAAACATTTAGAGCCTCGATAGCTCAACGGTAAGCGGTTGGATTCATCACTGGGCAGTGGTTCGATCCTCACCCCGTTGGTCTATTGTCGTACACACTCCTAGCACAGTCTTTCCCGACTAGTTGGAGGGGAATGGGAATATTGGTCATATTTAAAAAAAAGATATGGCAAATATTCTTTTTATTAGGGTAGGGTAGTGGTAGGGTAGGTTTATGGTATAGGGATAGGGTAGGGGTAGGGTAGTGGTAGGGTAGTTGTAGGGTAGGGTAGGGTAAGGGTAGAGTAGAGGTAGGGTAGGGGTAGGGTAGGGGTAGGGGTAGGGTAGGGGTAGGGGTAGGAGTATGGTAGTGTAAGGTAGGGATAGGGAAGAAGTGCAAATAAATAAATTAATAAGTCAAAGCGAAGCTTGAGCGAGTCCGCTAGTATTATATAAGAGTACCTGCCTACATACAAACAGATAGAAGTCATAATAAAGTATTTTATGGTTTCTACATCATGATCATCATTAACAACCCATGTTCAGCCCACTGTGGAGCACGAGTCTCCTCTAAGAATGAGAGGAGTTTGGCTAATAGCGTACCACGCTGGCCCAATACGGATTGGACGACTTCACACACCTCGCGCATTAAGAAAATTCTCGGGTATGTAGGTTTTCTCGCGACGGTTTCTACATACTTCTAATTATAACTCGCATTTTACTTGGTTGAAAATTAATTAATTCATTGGATTACAGATTTGGTTTCCATTAGGATTTTAGTATACCTACTTACAAGTTCGGGGCATGCACCTCCAACTTTTCAGTTGTGTGCATTTTAAGAAATTAAATATCACGTGTCTCAATCGATGAAGGAAAACATCGTGAGGAAACCTGCATACCAGAGAATTTTCTCAATTCTCTGCGTGTGTGAAGTCTGCCAATCCGCATTGGGCCAGCGTGGTGAACTAATTGGCCTAACCCCTCTCATTCTGAGAGGAGGCTCGAGCTCAGCAGTGAGCCGCATATGGGTTGATAAATGAACAAGTATAACATAGTTATTTTTGAATAAGTGCAACGAAACATCTTTAAATCTAATGTAGGGACAGATAGTTCTTTTTATTTGTTTTTTTGTTTTATCTGTTATTTGATATTCCTCAGATATAACTTGCAATATAGGTAGTTAAATTGGGTTTTAATCTACCTATTTCCTTATTATGATACTACAGTTAATTTCATGTAGGATAGTGCTGGTGACAGTTAGTATCTGGAAAGTTTGCCTCGATTCACGTACGTATTATGAACGTCATACAGGCAACTGTCACAATACCCATGCTACTTGAAAACCACTTTAACGGATGCACTATCATAAAAAATACGTCTTTCTCAGAATTTTATTCAGCGTCGAATGAGCTAACGTTTATAATTTTCCTTCAACTCTATGGAAGTCTTGACTAGTTTATTAGGCAAAGATTGCTTGTATGTTTTTAAGGAAGCATAAATCACTTCGGTACTTTCAATTTACTTTTATTTTAATATTATATAATTAATTTTATTTTAATATTATATCAATATAATGAAACTTTAACAGTTAGGTAAACGAAGGTCAGTCCCGCGTAGGTTTTTCGCAATCCATTCTTCCGCCTGCGCTGTCATCTCTTCATCAAAATATTCTCTCCATTCTCCTGGCTGACCTGTATTAAACATTTGTTTTAAGGAAAATTATAAGCATAATACTAGAATACTAATACGGATAATAATACTAGAATATATTATACTAGCGGACGCCCGCGACTGCGTCTACACTTAAACCTCGTTAATGTCGCAAAGTTCGTTCTTAGCGGAAGTCACAATCTATTGACAGTTTATAATCTCGCGCGTTAGATTATAAACTAACTTTATTTACAATTTAATTTAAAAAAAAAAAATTAAGCAATAAAAAAAAATTTAAATTACATATATAAAATAAACGAAAATATAAATAGAAGGAGGTTGAAAGTATACTAATATTATAAAGCTGAAGAGTTTGTTTGTTTGCTTGATCGCGCTAACCTTAGAAACTACTGGTCCGATTTGAGCATTTCTTTCAGTGTTAGATAGCTCATTTATCGAGGATAGGCTATATATTATCCCCGTATTCCTAAGGGAACGGGAACCACGAGGGTGAAACCGCGCAGCGTCAGGTAGGTAGTAGAAGATATTTATAATGTTACCTTTTCTAATAAAAGCGCCTTCGCTTGTAAATACACCACTTTCCTGCAAGTGTTCCATGTTAACCGATTTATTCTTCTTAAAGTTATCGAAACCAAGATGGTCGGCAAGTTTGTTCACTTGTTCGTCTGAAATTGTTTTTCCAAAAAAATCAGCCACACGTCGCACTGTTCCTGGCATATCCTGAAAAAAAAAGACTTCAATTAATTATAATTAAGAGTTTTTTTACTATAGTAAATGATTACAAAACATAATATTTCAAAACATCTTACACAGATTAATCAATAATAAAAAGATAGAGCGCACGGAACACGACGGTGTCGTAGCCGCTCCAACTACAAAATTCAAAAACGAATACATTCTCGAGTCAGTACGACACGAAGCGTCGCATCAGTAACTTTCAATATTATTCAAGAAAAGGCTCTTATGTATTTAAATGTTTTAAAAACTGTTATCTTATACTAGAGAAATAAAATTGAGTATTTCTTTATCGGTTCTGTGGGTTCTTATCTAGTCTCATAATATAATTTTTGAAATTCATTCAATAGTATTTATTGCACAATATATACATCATTTACCTTTATTACATCCTCATAAATTAAAAATAACATGTTGGGGTGATTCCTTTTCTCCCAAGCTTCAAGCACATGATCAAAGAAAGGCGCCCAGAAAACTAGAAACAAATATTTATTTAGACGCAAATATTTCTATGTACTTATTCAAATGTGTATTTTCCTTAAATACTAGACTGTATGAATGTAATATTATAAATGTGAAAGTAAGTCTGGACTTTTTTTTCTGGAATTGTGACAATGAGTTTCCCAAATCCAGAAAAAAAAGTCCTCCAAAAAGGACAGGAACTACGCGGGTGAAACCACGCGACGTCAGCTAGTATTCAACTATAAAATTAGTCTCTCCGCAACAACATTTATCTGACAAAATTGTAACTTACTATTATCCGAAACGAAGTAATTCCAAAACGGTTTAAATTCTTTATCTGGTTTCATCTGCTTCATTAATTTTAGATGGTGATAATAAGAAACGGCCACATCTCTTGGGTCACGCATCATGTATACCACCTATCAAGCAAAGTGACTTCAAAACTTAAACGTTGCTAGGCATAAAACTATAGAAATAGCCAGGAGCGGCTTTAGGGTAGGGTGCGGATGGGCGACCGCCCAGGGGCGCCAGGCACCAGGCACCAGGCATAGGGCGCCAGATAGATATAAAGAGGCGCCGCATTAAATAGACCGAGGACATCAAGCGAATTGCAGGAAGCCGAGTGAATTCTAGCAACATATAAGCTCCTATCTATCATGGAGAAATCCATAGATCCCGCAGGATTTGTGAAAATTTTAAATTAAAGTTGCGGGCGTCTGCTAGTAATTATCCATTTTTGTGCGTATGAGTTTCAATGGGACAGAGGCGCCGTCAAAAACTCGCCCAGGGGCGCTGGTAGTGCTAAAACCGGCACTGGAAATAGCAATAAAATATATCTGGACCTTTGTTTTATCCAATAGCGAAGGTGGTAATAAGGACATCGGCATGTGGCTTTTTATAAATCTCGGTGACGCCATTTCTGTTATTTCTTTAATAGTGTTTGGCATTAAGCGTTGTTTTATCACTTTTTTTTGATCCTCCGATATATACGAAAGTTCTTCTGCTGGTACTAACGCTGCAACTCTGTAAACGATTGATTTTACACGTAAAAGTAGTGCCTTTGACAGAGCTAGATACGTGTACCTCTGACAAAGGCTCTACTTTGAAAATATTTTTCTAACGCTATGTTTTCTATCATCATGTTTTCTATCACTGTATTTTATCGCTATATTTACTATCGCTGTCAAAAAGCAGCATTGCTGTGTTGCAGGCCTTAATGCCTTCAATACAATACCTTAGATATAATTGTATTTATCGAGAGAATTTTTCGTTATCAGACTATTTATTTATTCAATGACAACTTAGGCTTAGAAGAAGGTGAAATAGAGGTTGAAAGTTTGTATGGAAAGTCCTTCATTTTTTACTGTTTTAAAAGTTACAGTTTTAAAAGTTTGTTCATAAATCATAAAAAAATACGAAATATTCAAGAATTTTTAAATTCTACCCAATTGTTGATGAATCTTTGTTTTTTCTATTGATGTCTACGCGGACGAAGTCGCGGGCATCCGCTAGTTTAAAATATGTACAAAAATTAACGCAATAAAAGGAAACTTACTCTAAAAATGGAAATCTTTTATTTAAAATTGTTGAAGCAGCCTTCTCATAATCTAAATTGTTGCATATCAACCATACTAATTCCTGAGTCAAAGTTGTTCCTGCAAAACCATGAACTCATTAGGTATTGACATCAAGTAATATTTTTTTTATTTACAACACATTTAATACATAATCTACAGACTAAAACTATAATTAAAATTTATTAAAATTTAACTATTTAGAAGAAGAAGAAGAAGAAATACTTTATTGCACACAAAAATACAATTATAAATTAAAACAATAAAAAGATAAATTAAACTTAGCATGCAAAGGCGGCCTTATTACTAAAAGTAATCTCTACCAGTCAACCCCTGACGAGAGAACTTGCGAAGAAAGAGCGGAAAGGTGCAATACATTATATGTAATTATATATATAAATAATTAAATAAATATAATATAATATATACGTAAATATAATATTAAAATTTACATATGCATTACATAATATATTACAACTAAAAAATATAGGTAATATTTTAACTAAATCTTCAAATTCAAACAGAATCCGCGCGACGTAACAAGTCCTGTAGACGCGGCGCTAATGTCTTCATGGCGCTCATTATAATTTGGTAATGGCGGTCTTATTGCCAGTTGTGTTAGTTCAGATTTTAGCCAAGGAACTTTTTTCGTGGCGCGGAGTCTATATTTTTCTCATAGAGGGCCAATGGCCTTGGTGGTAAGTGGTTAACCTCTATGGCTTCGGCTGACGAGGTCCTGATTTTCGAACTATGGAATATTGAGCTTTTCTTTTTTCCAAGAAATTATCGGAAATACCTTAACGGCCTTCGTGGCGCAGTGGTATGCGCGGTGGATTTACAAGACGGAGGTCCTGAGGTTTTCTTAGTTGGTCCAGGTCTGGCTGGTGGGCCGTGGTTAGGTTAGGTTACCCTAGCAGGCCGTTAAAATGGGCTGATAACTATAACAGGGTAGCAACGTCAATTATCAATTTAGACTCACTACTAGTTGTCTCTGTCTATATACACTCTTGTGCATGTGAAAGAATGTTATTCAATTAGTTTATTATACTGATAAGATTAAGATAAATTACCTACCCGATTTAGTGAAGGTAATAACGTAAGTGTCATCAGATCTTAGTGGAAAATTGTAAATGGCTGCAGCTACTGATACGTATCGCTTCTGGACGAAGTATTTTTTGGGGCCAACGCGGATAAATTCTTCCTTGTAACCTATAAACATTAACATGATAGATTGTAATTTTTAATCCTCATAGGAAGGCTAAGAGTCACACAGCGGGCGATGGAACGAGCTACGCTCGGAGTATCTCTGCGTGTTCGAATCAGAAATGAGGAGATCCGCAGAAGAACCAAAGTCACCGACATAGCTCAACGTTGAAGTGGCAATGGGCGGGGCACATAGTTTGAAGAACCGATGGACGTTGGGGTCCCAAGGTGCTGGAATGGTGACCCCGCACTACAAAGCGCAGTGTTGGTAAACATCCCACCAGGTGGACTGACGACATCAAGCGAGTGGCAGGTATCCGCTGGATGCAGGCGGCTTAATATCATGAAGTTTGGAAGTCCCTACAAAAGGCCTATGTCCTGCAGTGGACGTCCATTGGCTGATATGATGATGATGATAATAATGAATTTTTAATATACACTTGACTTTTGTCCATAATTAACCTCTGATTCTTCTGCAGAGCACCTGCAGTCTGTAGAAACTCTACCAACTGTGTTCCCACATAGCTACAAATTGTAATTCAAGGTGAGATTATTCAAATCCCTTGACGACTAACAAGGTATCGCAGACCCTCTGGTGTTGCAGTTATTCATAGGCTGAATTAACATCGTCATCTATTCTTTAACGCTTCTATATTAACTGGATCATACAACAAAACCTTATCTTCTCTGTGATCTAAACACTATTAAGGGCCTGTTTCACTAACCTCTGATAAGTTTTGGATAATCTGAACGTAAGTTTTGTCACTTTCTTACTTTATATTAAGTGATAGAGACAAAGTGAGGTCAGACAGACAACTGACACTTATTAGAAAGTGGTGAAAACAGGCCCCAAGTCAAAGAATACATATGAACAAGTACCTACCCATACCCAAATCTAGTAAAATCGTACCAACACTAAGAGTAGGTACACAATTGAATAGATAATTGATAAATTACCTCGTATGCAGTTAGTAATCTCTTCATTTTCTTGCGGATCCAATTCTTCAAAGTCGTAAGGAAAGTTTTCGATACGTTTTTTATCCATTGCCACAAACAGAATACTTAACAATACAACTTCACAGCACAACAGTTTAGTTAAAACTAACAATCTATTCGCACTTGCAATGCGTTCGTTATCGTTGTAATACATTTAAGGCTGTTCGCATACACTCGTTTTCCGTAATGCGTAATTTAGATTTGGGATTCCGTGAGACTACGGCAGACTTTACAAGGGCATTCATGTCGCGGAATTTGTTCCGTTCGGAAAAAACTTCCGTGGGCGAAACGAATTCGGAAAACGAATACGGAAAGCGAGTGTATGCGTAAGCCTTAATTTGTCTTTATTTATACATCTGTCGTAATCAGTCATAATATAATAGAGTTATAATAACAGATTCTTAGCGCACAACCGGCATTCCATGTCTTTATCGTAGGTAGCTATTATTTATTGTTAGGGGGCAGCTACATTACATCGATACTATACATAATATGTATAACATGAGTTACATTGTAATCAGCTGATTGATAAGAGTATGCATTGGCTTATTTATGTTACACTTATTTGTTTGATTATTGATTTTCAAATGTCATCAGCCTCATGGCCGTCTCATAACATCTAATGAAAAATGCGCAAAAATCGTTTTAAAAAGGGGTACCTACTTGAATGCAAATAACTCGAATAAAGCTTGAAAAAAAAGCAACAAAATTCTTACACTTTATTCTTGAACGATTCAGGGTAAAAAGGTGGTTGAAACTCTATCGTTGCCTGCTTACCAAATATGCGTATCTTAGGAGCTTGAACTGACAGCTTTTATAATTGACGAAGATCTCGTCTACACAGATTTTACACATCATGAAGATAGGTAGGTAGATCAGGTTATAGTGTAAGTAAGGTCAACGCTTCGGTCAGCTTCGGTCAGCTGTTGTTTTTATTATTTAATAGTAAACGCCCGCAACTTCGTTCGCGTGAAATTCATAAATCCCGCGAAAACCATGGATTTTCCAAGATTTTCCAGGACCAGTGAAAGATCTTGGTTTAAATCGGTTAAGCTGTTCTAGAAAATAGCCCGGACAAACAAACATACAGACAAAAATTTAGAATTTTGATTGTTAATATCGTGTAAAGAACTATAAGCACTTGAGAAAACACAGTTATATTGAAATCATAGACTGAATATTGTATTGAAATCATAGACATATTGTGATATGATCATTTGTCTCGGCGCCCAATATGAATTCGTCCCGTTTGGCGTCGAGACACTAGGCCCGTGGGGCAGGAGCGCTCTGACTCTCCACAAGGAGATCGGCAAACGCCTCAGAGAGGCAACAGGCGACCCTCGGGCGGGCAGCTTTCTCGCGCAAAGAATTTCAATCGCAATTCAACGCGGGAATGCTGCCTGCGTGATGGGCACCCTACCAAGGGCGGCAAATTTTGATAAATATTTTTAGGTATTAGTTTTAATTTTAATTTATTTTAATTTTGTAGTTGTAGTTGTATTGATATTTCCTTATATTTTATTTTTAATAAAATATAATAAGTTTAGACATACACTTAAATTTTACTTATATGTATTGATATTGATGATTATTTATTGCAGGTTAGGTATCTACAATCTACATATTAATACATTTCTTTTTCAGGAGATTGACATGGTATTTATAATAATACCCCATTTCTTGTATGTTTCTGCGTAATAAAATAAATGTAAATTAATATTTTTCATAATATAAATTTATTTGACGTCAGTAAATAATAATTATTTATTTTGGTTGGTGAAAGGCTTCGGCCGTGGCTAGTTACCACCCTGCCGGCACGTATCGCTGAGCGATTTAGCATTCCAGTACGATGTCGTGTTGAAACCGAAAGGGGTGTGGATTTTCATCCCACTCCTAACAAGTTGGCCCGCTTCCATCTTAAATTTCATCATCAGGTGTGATTGTAGTCAAGGACCAACTTGTAAAGAACAAAAATAAAAGTTATTCGGAAATGTCCAAATGAGGGAACCGGAAGTCGGTATCGCGTAGATGTTTTGCGATCCACTCCTCTGCCTCGGCCGCCATTTCTTCGTCGAAGTATTTCCGCCATCCGCCTGGCTTCCCTGCAACAATTTAGCTTTTAGATATACAAATCTGGGCGTTTTTTTTTTTAAATTGTGAATTTTCGGAGGTCTACTTTATTGTTGATAGGTAGCTATAATCTTAGCGTTTTAGATGTATAGGTACATATTGCTGGACTATTCACTATTTTGGTCTTTATTATCAAACTATTAAAATAAACATCAAATCAATTGACAAAATTTCATCTACCTAATATCAGATATCCACTAGTAAGCACGGGATGACATTTGTTACATAGAATTTCAATTTCGCATACCATGAGTATGCGAAATTCAACTGGCATACGTCAAAGATAGTGAATTAGCCTGCTGATCAATAATGATGTTTTTGTAGACATTGTTTCCAACTAATTACTTGGTTCTTTCATACTGTTTTGTAGAGAAAGAACATAATGAGCCAGTCCAACCAGTCGAAGCAATTAGCCGCGGTGAAATAATTCGTAGATTTCTTTTGGCATTTCGACTCCAAGGCCCAAGGCAGGGAAATTTCTATTTGCAACAGATTTTCCGTAATAGATACAGAAACAATAGTTAGTAACAAATCAATAGTTAGTATTGTCGCATAATTTGTTCTCCTGTTATTTAAGGTAATGCCATAAATGCTATATATTCGCCATTACTTTCTCTATGTATAGGTATGTATTTGAATCAAAAAGTTTGAATTTACCTTTCCTTATAAAAGCACCATCACTCGTAAATATGCCGAGATCTTTCATGTCTTCCATGTTAACTGACTTGTTCTGCTTAAAGTTGTCAAATCTGAGATGATCAGCAAGTTCATTCACTTGTTCTTCGGAGAGAGATTTGTTGTAAAAATTTGCCACGAGGCGTACAGTCCCAGGTAAATCCTAAATATATAAGAAAGACAATATTAGATATACAGGGTGCTGGGGAGTATTTCCCATAATTCTGTGATGGAATGTTCAAAGAACATTAGTTCTAAAATTAATATTTTTGGAGTAAATAATATTTCTTTTGTAAATAGATCTTATAATGTGTCCTTATGCATAATAAATGCATCCTTATAATTATGACGTAGCCAAACTTTAAAATTTTAAAATGCAATGATAGGTAAAGGTGTGTGTTACATTGATAGTCGGAATTATTTGAATTTTATGTATTAAAACATAATAACA
Organism: Bicyclus anynana; assembly: GCF_947172395.1. Taxonomy (NCBI): domain Eukaryota; kingdom Metazoa; phylum Arthropoda; class Insecta; order Lepidoptera; family Nymphalidae; genus Bicyclus; species Bicyclus anynana. The sequence goes on from NC_069087.1 coordinate 14,708,767, forward strand.
ATAAAAAAAAATAATTTTTTAGTTAATAAAAATATTAGTTATGCAGTTCGACTCCTATAAGTGGACTCGTCAACACCTTGAAGTTATGGTATCCTCATAAGTTCAAGGTGTTGACGAGTCATATAATATCCTCTAGGTCAGAGTCAAGCCACTGGTTCCGTGCATATAAGGGCGGAATTTTTTGTTAAGTATTTTAAGTATTAGTTTTAATTTATTTTAATTTTATAGATTTAGTTAATTTATTTTAATATAGCCACATAAGATTGAAAATCGCCTTGATGGTTTCTTGGCTCTACGGTAAGTAACATCTGCCTTCTGGTTCGCTGGCAACAAATTCAGACGTGAATTCGTTATTTTCCAAGCCTTTAGTTAATTTGAGGCACCAAACACGTTCGACATTTAAAAACATATCCTACAAAATATTGTTATTTTACCACTCAACAAAGTTGTAACGTAAAACATACTAATGTCTAGAAACTTGGTTGGCTTTATCTTTTGAAAGTTACCGTGTTAGCCAGTGGCGTAGCGAGCCTTAGGGCCCTGTATCAAAATTAGTTGGGGGCCCAAATGAAGGATAAAAATTTCTCATAAAAGAAAAAAAGACGTGCTCAAAATAAATATGACAGTGACTTAACCTATGTAGGATGTTTTAAACTTTTGGGCGCACGGTTTAAAACTTGGGAAAAGAAGAGATTGCTTAAAAATAAACTCAGTGGGCAGTTTTTTTGTAGATTTTTTTCGGGAGGCACCAGATTCAGTGTGACTGTGGATTAAAGTTTAATCATTTTTGCTCGTACAAGTTAAGGACCCTTATAGTAGTAGCTACGCCCCGTAGTGTTAGCGAATAACGCATCTGGAATAAAAACATAAAGTCCTATCCAAGACACAACTTGTAAATCTACAAACGATCTGGGTGTCTTTAAGAATTTTTCCAAAAATCCAGTAATTTATTTTGACTGACGGAGGTTTTAAAAGAGCAACTGTTGAGTTTATTCGCTGAGTTGAGCCGACTCTTCTCAGCAGAACTTGTCTTCCTCTGATGGTAGTGTTACATAATTATGTTTTCTGTGGTAATGTCTACAAATAATTAAACTTGACCTTTCAAAAACTTGTAAACTAAGCTTACGATAAGCGAATTTAGAATTATCAAGTTATTATTTTTGTTTGCATTAGAGAGAGTGAATAAAGTCAAGTACCTCGGACACATGTTGATCCCGGACCTTAGAGACGACACTGATATCGAGAGAGAACGGAGAGCGTTATCAGTAAGAGCAAATATGCTGGCCCGCAGGTTTGCGCGGTGTTCCTATGCCGTTAAAATTACTTTGTTCAGAGCATACTGCACTAGCTTCTACACGTGCAGTCTGTGGGCCAAATACTCTCAAAAATCTTATAACGCTCTCCGTGTACAATATAACAACGCATTCAGGGTGCTGATGGGGTTGCCCCGCTTTTGTAGCGCATCGGGGATGTTCGCGGATGCGCGTGTTGACTGTTTTTACGCCACAATGCGCAAACGTTGTGGATCCTTGGTGCGTAGGGTGCGGGGCGGCACCAACAGCATTCTTGAAATGATTGCGAGCAGGTTGGACTGTAAATATGTGAATCACTGCTGTTCCATGTCAAATGGATTGGAGCGGCAGTGACACACATATTACTAGTACGATATATTTAATAGAATAAGTTTGCTATAGTTTATAAGTTACTAACACATTCTATTTTTACTAACACAATTATGAGCCTATTGAAGCTTGAAATAAATAAATTATTATTATTATTGTTATTATTTTCTATTTAACGATTTACCTTAACCATGTCCTCGTAGAACAAAAATAACATGTTTGGATGATTCCGCTGCTCCCAAGCTTCGAGAACATTATCGAAATATGGAGTCCACGGAACTAAAACCGAGAATAAATTAGTATTCTACACATGTTATAATAGTAACTTGTGTTGACAAACGTATATAAGTGATATTATTTCAAATATGCAATCGTATGACCGCTGTGATAACCCCTGGCGAAAAATAGATAACAGAGATCTTTAGGAGGGCTTAATAATCTTTAATTGCAAGGAGACATTCAGTAGAGAAATATTTTAAGTGTAGTTACCCTATGGAAATTTATGATCCTTGATCATCGAGAATCTTAAGGTTAGTATCCTTGGATATGAAAATGTAAGAAAGGCAAGGGTTCCGTTTTTCTTTTTCAGGTACTGAACCAAAAAAGAGATCGTACACTATAGCTTGGAAACTTCGTTCGTAACACTCCCGAAAGTCCGCGTGGGCCGGGGGCATGTAGCGATGAATGAAAACCCCACGACTGATGCACCTCTCTTCTCCGCACGCACGATTTCACACCCGCGCAATCTTTCCCCCCGTCGTCCGCATATCATGAGAGTATCATCAACGAACTTGCCAGACTATATAGGTACCTACTATTTACATTCATGAATATATACCTCATTGTGCTGAAAAGAGATCGTATACTATTTACCTACGTATTTACATATATCTACCGTATACTGCTTAACTCACTGTGGTTACGCAGGAAAAACTTCCAATACTGTTTAAATTCTTTGTCAGGTGTTAATATCCTTAGAAATTTCTGAAATTTATAGAAGGATACTGCAACATCTCTCGGATCACGGGCCACGTATACTACCTGCCAATCCAAAACATACAAATAAATACACAATTACACAATGTCTTGTCACACAATTTAAAAAAAAAAAAGAATTGGATTTTTGGAAAGGTTTATTAAAGTAGTCATATTTATAAAAACAAAGCATAGGAAAAAAGAAGTTTTAAGTTGTCAAAATAAGCTTAACTAACTAACATAATAACGGAAGATGTATGTAACAAAGAAATTAAAAATGAAGGTAGAAAAAGCATTTCATTTCATTACTTATTTATTTTAAATCATATATTGTTTGTTTATAAAATGTTATTTAAAATATATTAACCATATCTAAATGTTCTAAGCTTATTAATCAAATTTATTTTCATTAATTTAAGAACAAGCTACATAAAATTATTATTAGTTGCGAAATGACTAGTGATTTATACCCTTATTTTTAATTTGTTTGTTGGTAAACTCATCAAGAAAGGCTGTAGTATAGATAATGGTTAATGCAATACAACCTTTGTAGTGTCCAATAGATACGGTGGTAGTAGAGACAGAGGTAGGTGAGTTTTGATGAACCTTGGTGAGGGCATTTTTTCTATGTCTTCGTGTGTTGTAGGTATTTGGGATTTAACAAATTTTTGTTTCTCTTCTTCCGTCATTGGAAAATCTTCAAACGAAAACAATGTACTTATTCTGCAATAAATGATATAATTTATTTTAAAGTTAATAACAATGATTATGGCAGAGTAGTTATTAAAAATATAGGCATTTATAGCAACATGCCTACCTATGTCTATAGGTATAGTTAGGTATTTAGTATGGTAAAAAAAATTTGTACACATTATGCTAATAGATAAGTAGAAAATAGGTTTAACAAATAAAATGCCGTTTATACGAAAACATTTCTTCCGCAATAGAATATGTATATGAATATGAACACTTACTCTAAAAAAGGTGATCTTTCACTGAGGTTTATCGATTTTGCCCTCTCGTAGTCTAAATTGTTGCATAACAGCCAAACTAATTCCTGAGTCATAGTTGTTCCTGAAAAAAAAGCATCCTTATGCAATTTTTTGACGGCCTCCGTGGCGCAGTGGTATGCGCGGTGGATTTACAAAACGGAGGTCCTGGGATCGATCCCCGGCTGGGCAGATTGAGATTTTCTTAATTTGTCCAGGTCTGGCTGGTGGGAGGCTTCGGCCGTGGCTAGTTACCACCCTACCGGCAAAGACGTACCGCCAAGCGATTTAGCGTTCCGGTACGATGCCGTGTAGAAACCGAAAGGGGTGTGGATTTGCATCCTCCTCCTAACAAGTTAGTCCGCTTCCATCTTAGACTGCATCATCACTTACCATCAGGTGAGATTGTAGTCAAGGGCTAACTTGTAAAGAATTAAAAAAAAAAAAAATTTAACTTCTAAAGATTAATGAGAGATGCAGGCAATTGAAGGTATTACACATTAATTGTAGATCGAAGCCTTATGCCCATCGATATACGAGTGGGTACCTGCATTAGTTATCTAAAGGCTTTATTCATGTTGCTGACGAGGGCGGCCGGTGACCACGACAGAATGACCAATACCTATAGTCACCAGGAGACAAATAGCATTCCAATGTCAGCGACTGCAACTATTCTCATAATCAGTTGAGAAATTGAATCCGAAGATTCTATACTCTTTGGTCTGAACCAATTGTACCTACCTGACTTTGGGAAGGTTACAATGAAAGTGTCCTCTGATTTGACTGGGAAGTTGTAAATTTTTGCAGCTGCTGACAAGTATCCTGTTGTCATGAAGTATTTCTTTGGGCCTACGGTGATGTAGTCTGCCTTGACACCTACGGAGTAAAAAATCATAGTCATTGCAACTCGGTTTAAACTAACACAATCAACATAGTCAAAAGTTTCATTAAAATATTAAAGTTTCATTATTATTGAAAGTCTTTGGGCCCAGGAACAACATATTTATTTACCACACTACTACTACTACTACTACTACTAGTACTCAAAAGTTTTGTATTTGTGATATTCATGGCGAGTCGGATAAAATTATGAACGTTGCGAACTGTTGCGGTGGGGCGTTTTCTTTATGAGAAGCCAGACATCGGGTGCGTTCGATAACAAATATACTGCCTGAAAAATGTCCGACAACGTTGGGTCAATAGCTTCCCAGGGGCTAGGCGGTGCAATGCCCCGAACCCTCAAGCACAGTAGGCTCTCGAATCACGATTACTCTTCGCCCTTACCAGAAAATCGCGATCGAACTGAACTTGAAAATTTTCAAAAACGTACCTAAAAGAGCTGATGATAAAGTAGCTTGGCATGTATTTTTATATCACACTAATATTATGAAGGCGAAAGTTTGTGTGTACGTGAGTAAGTATGTTTGTTCCTCTTTTACGCTGTGACTACTGAAGCGAATTGGCTGAAATTTGGAATGGAAATAGATTTTATTCTGGATTAATGCATAGGCTTTTCATCCCGGAAAAATCCATGGTTCCCGCGGGATTTATGAAAAACTGAATTCCACGCGGACGAAGTCACGGGCGTACAATAGTATTTAATATTTTTAATTGATAAAACCTAACCAGTTTAGATAGTAGTGGGGCCCCATGTTTTTTGTTTGGACAAGGGCTCTTGGTTACCTAGCTACGCCACTGCGTTAGGTACTCGCACCACTTGATTTTAACTGGTATGGTCATGAATAAATATTTTGTTCCTGGCCCCATGGATATGAAAGTTGACTTATTACCAACTGCCCGGCGACCATTAACTTGAGGCTTAGATATTATATGCTAAATGTGACTAATGGGGATGATGATTAAGTTTGGATTTATTGATTTTTATGAGACATTCGGGTAAATAAGGTCAATAATAACTAATTAATACATAAACAATTGAGTTTGTCTGGATGTTTGTATAATTGTTACGTCCAGCCATAACTCAGAAGCTGCTATACAAGAGTTGACCTATAAACCTCGCACACGGTACCATCTGCACGAGGCGCAAGATCAGCATCGGCCTACATTGACTGACGTCAACCGCGGTTTGCATGACGTCAACCCCCTAACTGCCCTAAAACGTAAGTTAATTAATATCTTTATTTGTTTATAAAATTTAAAAATCAATTGAATTTTTTTAACGTAATTAGACAAAAATTTATACAATTTTATTCTCATTATATAGGCACAAATAACAAAGATATTTGTAATTTTTACAATTTAAAAAACTATCATCATCCCTATTACACTAACAACTTTCAGCATCAAATCACACCAATGCTGCTTGGCGGTAAAAGTGTAAAACTAAGCATGGTGGTGGTCAACGACATTATATTGTATAGTACTTACTTTCCTAGATGAACTTGAACTCTCTTAAAAATATTCGTACATTCGTACACACAACTAAGTATTTAGACTAAAACAACACATGTTACCTGAATAAAAATTCTGCACTTCATTATCGTCAAGTTCTTCGAATTCATAGGGAAAATCAACAATTCGCTTTTCATCCATCTTTGGCACTAATTATTATTCCGGACAAACCTTCACAGTGTCAGTAATACAAATAAATAGTTCTCAATACTATCATTCATATCACAAAACATTGACTTATCACTTATCATTTGGTCTCTTATCTTTATTTCCATCGATCGTAGATCGTTAGATGGGCCTCAAAGCGTCGCGGAATTGTCATTGGTTTCGCACATTGAGTAGGTACGTCATCACTCGTAACACATTTCTCTTTATTCATGTTGTAGCTTGTGTTTTTACACTTCCAAAATGAACATGAAGGCATAATTAAGGGATTAAAATAAAAAAAAAAAACAGTAAATATTTTTTTAAGTCCACGTCCACTCACAGTATGCGCTTGTTAAGTACTAAGATAAGATGTGCGTGCACGTCTTTGGGTAATGACATAAAATTGTGACATGTGTGTTCTTTATCACACAAATATTATTTGTTTATGGACGGGGCCCATCTAACGATTTATATCGATGTTTATTTCATAGTTATACGCAAGTAAGTACTATCCGCTGTGACGGTCTCTGATACCGAAAATAATATTTTTTCTTAATGTAGATAAAAGATACCTTCCTATACCTACTCGTTATATCAGATTATTAAACCATATTTTCCAATGATAACTACAAAATCATCGCAAAAAGTGATTTGAATTTAGCTACTCCACTGAGCGCACACATGCACAATTTTTTATTTATTTACATTATATATTTATACATTACATTGTATATATACATAGTTTTTGCACTTCCTGAACACACAACTCGACATTATAGACAATATTTAGGTAGGTATTACTTGTTTAAATAACTGTCGTTCCGAAAGCGACAAAATTAAATCAAGGCACATTTTGTTCGCCTCAGTTTCGACGCACTAGTTGCCTTATCTATGAGTATTATAAATTATCGTTTGTATTAAATCAATGATTTTTGGCTAAATCTCTTAAGTTAATTGTTTTATTAATATTGATAAAGAAAATAGATCACAGGGGTACGCAACTATATATTTTTATTCTAATACATAGGTACTCACTTCATCGATCGTTATCAGTTTCAGTTGGGTATTTTGCATCATTCCGAAGCAATTCATATTTATAAATAGCAGATACAACTTCGCAGATGCGCGTATAATCCTGTATTTTCAGAAACACACTCGTATCTATCTACTAAAAGACACGGATCTTTTATCCGTCTGTCGGTTTGGGTTTTTTTTTACTTTTTTTATGAACTCACAATTAATTTTTCATATTTTCATAAAAAAGGTATTACAGAAATATAAACTACGTAACAATTCTAAGGAAAATGTAACACCACTTTTCATTTCATACAAACCACATATTGGACAGAATCAATTGAGCTAATGCTAATTAATTAATAATTTCTACACACTTCTACATGACCTATAGCCTAGGTGTCCAAATGTGTAGGTAATTATTAGACCTGTAAGTTGTTTTACATGTGTAATGATTGCGAGCTCTGAGTGCTGACGACGAATGTCGGTGTATGGAAAAATTCAATCGAGTTTATAGGTCACACCGTTAAGTTAAGTACAGTATGAAATGTTTAAAAAAAATATATATTTTTATTTACAGTAATTATCTACACTTCTATACTTAATATTATAAATTCGAAAGTAAGTTTATCATATTAGATAAATCTGTCTGTCTATTACGTTGTCACGGCTAAACGGCTGCACCGATCAAGATGAATTTGTATAATGGTAAATGGGAGCTTGGAGCAAAACATAGGGCATTTTTTGATCCTAAAACAAACACAGAAGGTGGTGAAATAGAGGTTTATATATAGATATTTTGTATGGAACATAGAGAGAGAAAGAGGTTTTGTTGGAAAATCCTTCATTTTTAGAGTTACAGTTTAATTTTTTTTTTTATAAATCATAAAAAAATACAAAATATAACGTGATTCAAGAATTTTTAAAATTCAAAGTTTACATTGATTTCCATGCAGACGAAGTCGTCCGTTAGTAATTAATTATAGGCATGTTCCTTACAGATAGCTCAGGCTCACCAGTGGCAACGCAAAGACGAGACAAGACAACGGAGGCGCACGACATTACCTACCTTTTCTCAAAGAGTTAAAGGTTTTCTTTTTATATAAAAATGCCTAATTTATTATTGACCTAAATAAAAAAAAATGTTTTATTTGACAATAATTTATTTACTTAAAATTACACTTATAACTAATATATAAAATAAGTTGTGATCTTGATTTTTAACAGAATAAATAGTTTATCCTACAAACAGTCGGATTAGATGGAATCGGTGCAGACAACATTTTGGAGGTAATATAAGGTTTGACAACGCGAAAGCCGGTGATATTTATACACTTTAGTGACAGGATCTTGTCAGGAAGTCGCACTACGTCGCTCCAATAAGCTTCTTCTTTTCAGGTTCCGCCTCTGAGCGTCTCCCGACGACGATTGCGTTGCTTCCTTCCGTCTCTACGGACGTTCTGCTCTCCGTGATGATACCTCGATCCAACGTGCTCGATTTGAAAGGAATCAACGTCTGCGCTGACCTATCCTGTGCGATCGGCTGGTCAACACTCCTCATTCCAAATATACCCATCACGCTTTCTAAAAAGTTTTTCGGCAATCCGATTATGAACGAGAAGTCTTTGATGTGGCCTTGCTTATTGCCTTCGCCGATTTGACTCTGGTCATAGTATGTAGAGGAAGGCGCTGCGATGACCGCGGCCAGCATGCATGCAAGGACCAGGAAGTGCATGGTACGTGCGTCGGTCACTCCACGAGCTTTCGTACTGCGAGCGAGCATCTTTCGCTCAGCTTTTACCCAACGCTCGGGAACCAGTCGTCGGCTAAATCGAGAACAGTGTAACGGTTAAAGACACGATCGCGATCTTGGTTTTACCTGTACGTCACTCGTGATACTTTTGCCAGAGCTTAAAGCTCTTATAGACGTACTCGTAGGTCAATTAATAGAACTACGCGGTGAAATCGCGGTAATATTGAGATAAAATAAAGCCTATGTTACTACTTGATAATGTGGCTCCATTAGTGTATGTTTTTAATTTTATTATAACTTCAGACACCAAACCATTCTCATAAAACAGAACTTTCAAAAAATTTCTCTAAAACACCCTGCAGCTGTTACCTTATGTTAATTAGTGAAATTGGATCAGTAGTTTCAGAGCAAACTATCGCATAATTTAAACAAAGAAGCAATCAATTTTCTCTTCTTTATAATATTAGTTTATATTAGCGGTGCCCGTAACTTCGTCGGGATAACTTGCTACCGAAATAAACTTTCAACCCCTCTATTTATATTTTCGCATGTATTATGTATATACGTATAAATAGTCCATTTTACAAAACTATAACACAAAACATGAACGATTTATATTTAAAAAACTTCAACCCCTTTTTAATTCAGGGGTAGAATTTGGAAAATCTTGAATTCTTTAGTTTTTAGAAACATTATTTTTAGTAGTTTTTGGTTGTACCTACATACCATTTTTTACAAATGTAACTTGAAAAATGAAGGACTTTCCATACAAAATTTCAATCCCTGTTTCACCCCCTTCTGATTCAATTTTCGCAACTAAAAGTATCCTATAATCTCCTACGTATAGGTCTCTAATTGTGCCGAGTTTCATGTAAATTCATTCAGTAGTTTCAGCGTGACGCCCGGTCAACATTGAATACGGAGAGACAAAAAAATAAAAAATAATTACTTTTGCTTCAGTATCGATTATATAATGCCCTCCAACTAAAATTTTCAAAATATCTTCAATGTACATACGGAATTTGTTAGTTTTATTATAAGTAAGTACCTATAGATATACTCCTAGATATTTTGTTAGTAAATCACTATTCGATGACTAACGTAGGCGTCCACATCCGATCCGCAATACATCTAATCAAACGGATTTTAAAATTTACGGTTGATAAAATCCGTTTGATGCGATCCGTAAGAAGCGGACAGTGGGAAAATAAGGAAAACATTGTGAAGAACATTCTCCATAATGTTCTCAAAACGTCTATCTGCGGGTCTATTATGTATATCGCTGTATCATTCAATTAATGAGTCACTACATCGTTTTTCATCGTATGTTCGTCTTAGTGATTAAAATAGTTATTTCAACGAAATAACCTTGGCTACACCATTTCACATCAAATTGTAAGTTTTTTAGATTCTACTATCATCTAACATGATTTCGTAAATACTAGTTTTTCGTTGAAATCACGTTACTATCGGCTACGAACACAACTATACAAATTTTACTTTACGTAAAATTACGATAATTATGTCATTTTATGGAAAACACAATGTGTGTAGATAATTGCAAGAACGATAACCCTGCTGTACGTGGTGAACTATGGCCTTTTAGGTGAACTTACGATGATTGGTACTGACCAATGAGAAATATTTTAGATAATTATAACTATACTACTACTTAATTATTTAATCCTAGCGGACGCCCGCGACTTCGACTTCCCTTACAGTAGGATCGCTGTAAAAATGGAGTAACTTATCCCGTTTTCCCAACATTTCTCTTTACTGCTCTGCTCCTATTGATCGTAGTGTGATGAGTTTGGTTAAAATCCGTCGCATAGTCTTTGTTTCTATAACGAACATACAGACAGACAAAAATTTTATTAATTGCATTTTTGGTATCAGTATCGATGACTAATCACCGCCTGATAGTTATTTTGGAAATATATTTAATGTACAGAATTGACCTCTACAGATATTATAAGTAGGTATAAATACCTAATATTAATTTGGTGATGAGCCCTAATTCTAAATGCTTATTTAATTTAACTATTAGTTTATTTTGTATATTATTTTACACATCTCATTTTACCTTGTAACGGAAAATTGAAATAGAAGAAAAACAGCTTTTAATTAACATTTATTTTCTTACAAAAAAACACTTAAAACCTAATTGTGATGTTAAATAATTAATATTTTAACAATAAATAACTTATTCTACAAACAGTCGGGTTACAGAACTACGTCGGTACAGGAACCACTTCGGGGGTGATATCAGGTTTGATAACAGCGCGAAGGTCGGTGATAGACTTGCACATAAGTGTGACGGGATCTCGTCTCCTCTCAGGTCCGCACTGCTCCGTGGCTCCGATGAGTTTCATCTCGTCAGGTTCCTCCGCCTCCAAGCGTCGTCGACCGGCGATGACGATGGCATTGCTCCCGTCCGTCTCCACCAACCGCTCGCCCTCTCCACCGATGATCACTCGATACGGCGTGCTAGGTTCCACGAACGCGGTCAACTGTGTATCAGCCCTGTCCTGTGCGATCGGTTGGTCGCCACTCCTCTTCGCGCTCTTAAGAAAGAGACTCAAAAGTTCGTTTGGTATGTTTTTGGGTACTCCAACGATGAACATGATGTCTTTCAAGTCCATTTGGACGTTGCCTTCGCCGTCTTGCCTCTGGTCGTAGGTAGCGGGCGCGGCGGCGACCGCGGCCAGCGTGCATGCTATGAGGAGGAAGTGCATGATGCTCGTACGTGCGTCGGTGACACTCCGAGCTAGTGGACTGCGCGCGACCGTCTCCCACGCGGCTTTTACCCGTCGCTCGCGAACCAGTCGCCGGTTGAATTGAGAACACTGTAACGGCTATCTCCGTTTTACATACGCCATTCGTGATACTTTTGCTATAGTCGCGGAGGTGGCGGCACTAATAATATAATAATTACTTAACTGACTTAAGTAATTAGTTACTCAATCACGATTCATACCTACCATCGTGGTAACCCATTTTTCTGTAAAGCAATGTTTTTTTCTTGTTTTTATGTTTGCGCTTGACTACCATCATGCCTGATGGAAAGCAAATATGAGGTCTAAAACGAAGCGCGCTTGCCTAGAAGATACCTATTCACTCTTGCCTTGAAGTAACAGAAATTGTTCGTGTCAGGAAACAAAGACGGCGGAGCGGCATTCCACATCTTAGCAGTTCTAATTAGAAACGTTGATGCAAAACGTTTCGTACGGGTTGACTGGACATCCACAACGCAAGGATGCTATTTTAATACATACTTATTCGATAGTAACAAACACCAATACCTTGTGTACATTATGGCTTGCCACCAATAACGCAGTCTGCTTTACTCTTTTCACTATCTTACATCTTCCACTGGATATCCTTAATCAATAGAAATAAATGAAATTTATTTGACCCTCTGTGATTTAGAAAAGTCTGTGTTTTATCAAGTAAGTAGGTACTAGTAGTTTCTTAAACAATCCAAAAAAACAAACAATATTTTTTTAAATTTTTGCCTGTCTGTCTTCCTGTTGTCCAGGTTAATCGTTGGGACGGGCCGATTTTAATGGGACTTTCACAAGAAGATCGAGGAGGTACAGAACAACAAATAGACTACTTTTTATCCAGGAAAAATCAATGGTGTCCGCTGAATTTGTGTATAATTTAATATCACTCGCACAAAATAGCGGGCGTCCGCTAGTTTCTAAATAAAACTCCACAGAATATTCAATATAAATGTATGACTTGGTTAGCGGAAAATTCATTGCGAAGAATTGCCTCATGGTATGATGATATTTCCAGGGTATCGTAAACTCAAAATGTTCAAATAAGATTCCTACTATGATCATTACCTACTGATACAGTTCATTTACAACTATATCCGCAAGCTCTCGCACTAGCGCAAATCGCACTGCTGACCGCAAGTTCAGAATATATTTATATTACTGTTGTGGTGAGCACCGCGTGTTGTGCGTGCGTCATTGTTTACATGTTGTTCAGGCATTGGGTCTATCATCGAGCCAAAAATATATTGCTAAATCTGAGCAGTTTTAAAGTGCCTTATTCAGCGCAGACTGTTTGGAAAAGAAGCAGGCGTCACTGATGAAGTTCACTATCTATAACATAGATGTCTATGTTATAACACCTAAAAATACTAATATTATAAAGAATCTGTGGTATTTTAAGGGTCAATTACCACTAGAGAGCCACGTTATTTGTGTATGTCACAGGATATATTTTATCTCTGTATACCTACGGGAACAGGAACTACACGGGTGAAATGACTGGTAAATAAATAAAGGGTATATATATTTTTTATTGAAAAATAATCAATGAGAAGCCTTTTTTTTAACGTGCGGAAATCCACGGGGAAAACTTTCTCACCACGGGGAGGCAAGAGGTTTATGTCGGACTTCAACCGACTAAAACCCCACGGTGTTCTGATTCGCCGCCTGTTGACTGAGCTACGGAAACATTTCATAAATTAAATTTATTTTACTACTCTCGCACTTATATTTGTAAAGTCTTAGTTTAAGTTTACTTAATAGTAATATTATTTAATTAAATATCACTTGTCTCCAACGATGAAGGAAAAACATCGTGAGGAAACCTGCATACTCGAGAATTTTCTTATTTCTCTACGTGTGTGATGTCTGTAAATCCACATTAGGCCAGCGTGGTGAACTAAGGCCTAACCACTCTCATTCTGAGAGGAGACTCGTGCTCAATAATGGATTGATAATGAATGATAAATTAGTAATATTTACAGAGTAGGATGTACTCTACTAAACGAACACCTCAAGATCAATCTGCAAGTAACTAATCCAAAAAACGGGTCCATTTTGAGATCTCGGCCCGTTTGTAACTTTCACGACTGACACACAAAAACTACCGCATTTTGCCAAATAAAAGACTTTCATATTTTATGCACAATTTGTTTTTAATAGTTTCCTCTAAAAGTAGAACCAAGTTTCTATAAACAACACAATTTTGCAATGGAAAGTTTGAGGAAAACATTTAAATCTATTCTATTTACAGTAAAAGCTTATTCGCGGGGGATACGTTCTCTAAAATGTGTCGCGAATACAGAAACCGTGAATATGGAATGGTATTTTATATATACGTTCTTGGATGACAAAATAAATAACAAATATATAAAGAAAAAACAATTAATTGAAGTTATTGATTATCCGTTATCTTCAGTCTTAGACAATGGTTTGAAGTATTTTGTATTTTTTTTCTTGCTTGTCAGTTTTTAAAAGCTTATTTAATTGAGAGTGATTTTAAGCAGTGGCATTCTTAAACAATCCATTCGCAATTTCGGTAATAGATATTTGCAAGTTAAAGTTACCTTAACGGATTTTACGTCAGTTTGGTCAGTCAGATCCGCGAATAACGAAATATTTAGCCGCGAATATAGGAATTAGATCAGGTTGGAATTTTTTAATTCGCGAATAGTGAAAACGTGAACAAAGGAAGCGTGAATAAGAAGCTTTTACTGTACTTTTTTACATCTCTCTCGACAATGTGCTTGGCGCGCGATTTTTCAAGATGTAAATCTTTTTAAATATTTTTTTTATATTCAGGAATCAAATAGGTTCAACTAGCATTTATTATTTAAGTGTTATTTCTATATTTGTCGCATTTGTTTTACAATAAGAATACCTATAATAAATAGTGTAGCGACGCTTCACGGATTTAGACGTACGAGTATATTACTTAAGTTGGTGGGACTCACACAGTAGCCGCAGGTTATCGGCAGCGACTTTGATAACAAAGTCTCTTACAAAGTACTCACAGAATTGAGATAATAGGGGAGACTGAGATTCAGTGTTTAACTATCAGCTTTTTACTCTCTTGTTTATTTATTTTTTAATTATAACAATGTTACAAAATATATATACAAAACACTATTAAAAAATTATACAAAAAATTTCAACCTTCCCTTTGCGTGGTATTTAAGTGCCCAAGCAACGATTGTCAGGGCTCCAGAGTGTGGAATCTGGTCACAATACGCGCTGTCTCAAGTATCCTTCCCTTGATCCATTCATGTTAAAGCTTAAGACGTTGGTCGAAGCTTTTCTCTATTGGACTGAAACGACTGTCGGAACAGTAATATAAAAGTTGACTCAACATAATCTCATAAGCTGAAGAGTTTGCTTGTTTGTTTGTTTGATTGAACGCGCTAATCTCAGGAATTAGGGGTCTGATTTCAAAAATTCTTGCAGTGTTATATAGCTCATTTATCGAGGAAGGCTATAAGCTATATATTATATTTCTACAGGAACGGGATCCGCGCTAGTGAAACCGCGAGGCGTCAGCTAGTTATTCAATAACTAACAAAAGCCAGCGACTTTCATACAAAACACTAATGCTTCATATTCATGCTTAGCATGAAATGAGCTCCGTTATTTTCTGATACTAAACACAAAACCGATAAACCATAAACAAAAAAAAAATTGACCAACAGAGAAAACTTATCATTATTTTTAAAGGAACTAGGTGTTTTGGGATCTGTCGACATATTAATTTATGTGATTGATTAATAAGTAGGAACATGTACTTAATGGAACTTCTCCAAGTAATGGGAAGCGCTCCATTAATATCATCATTATCAACCAATATCCAACTGACTGCTGAGCTCGAGTCTCATTCAGAATGAGAGGGGTTAGGTCAATAGTCCACCACGCTGGCCTAATTCACCGTTTTGAGACACATGATATTTAATTTCTTAAAATGAACACAACTGCATGCCGCGGACCGGATTCGGAGCCACACCAGCAGAGGTCATATCCACTGGGCTATCACGGCTCTCCATAAACAAACGTGGATAGAAATATGAGATTTAGACCGGATTTGTTTTTCTGTATATATTTTAAGAGAGTAGTAATATATTTTAAGAACTCGTAACTAGGTACGTATTTATTATAGATAGACAAATTGTTAGCAGTCCAGTTATCTAAGCATCTAATGAAGTATTTAGTGCCGTTAGTTACACCTTGTACAGCTTGTCTTGAGGATAGCCGATGTTGTGACAGGTACATTATATTTTATAGATTGATGTTCGCGATTTTGTCGTTAATAAGATAACTGTTATTGCAATGGCTTCTATATACTGCATCGTACTTATTAATCCGATTTATGCGATAACTGATAAGAGTATATACGAATACCTATCTACAATTTATTTTGATGTATGTATTTTAGTTCAACTTTTCAGTTATGTGCATTTTAAGAAATTAAATGTCACGTGTCTCAAACGGTGAAGAAAAAACATCGTGAGGAAACCTGCATACCAGAGAATTTTCTTAATTCATTGCGTGTGTGAAGTCTGCCAATTCGCATTGGGCCAGCGTGGTGGACTATTGGCCTAACCCCTCTCATTCTGAGAGGAGACTCGAGCTGAGCAGTGAGCCGAATATGGGTTGATAATGATGATGATTTTAGTGTTTATTTATAACTAGCAACGCAACGCCCACGACTTCATACGTGTGTTTACCACAAATCTCGCGGAAACCATTGATATTTTCAGGATACAAAGTAGACTACATGTTGCTCTATAACCTCCTGTATCTTCCAGTAAAAGTCCCATTAAAATCGATTAAGGCGTTCCAAAAATTTGATTGGACACCTATTTTAAAAGTTACTCACTTAACTACGAATATTATAATAAACTTTACTTTTGCTAGCAAAACTAAAATTATATATAAGAACTGTGTGCCCATGGACTTAGTGCTAGATCCTTTATTTAGCCGTTTCTGCGTAATATACATACAAACTTCCACTTATGTTTATGTATATACCTACGACTTACGAGTACCTATGCGTATAGTTTTAGATGGATTCCATTCTCTTTCAATTGCTAAAAATGGTTGGGACTGCTTACAAATTTGTTCAATTATTTATTATAGGCCGTAGAGCTTAGCTTGGAAAATGCTTGTAAAGAAGTTCGGGCCAGAACGGGTTCTCATGTGGGCTTAAAAGGTAGATTAACTTAACTTGAAAAATGTTCGTAGGGAACTACAGAACCAGTTCTCATGTGGGTTATAATGATACATCAAGCTTAGCTTGGAAAATGATCGTAGGAAACTATACAGAACAGGTTCTTAGGTGGGTTTTAAAGGTAGAATAAGCTAAGCTTTCAAAAATGCTCTTAGGGCACTAAAGCATGGGTTCTCATGTGGGTTTTAAAAGTAAATAAAGCTTAATTTCGAAAATGCTCGTAGGGAACTACAGAACGGGTTCTCATGTGGGTTTTAAAAGTAGATTAAGCTAAGTTTGCTCGTAGGATTAATGGGGATAACTTTTTATTAAGACAGAACATGGCTGGAGAAAACGTGCACAACAACTAGTTTCAAATAAAACAAATTTATCTTTTTAGGGATTTTTCAATAAGAATTATCATTTATTTTCAACAAAACAATTCGCATACAATCACACAACTTAAACTAACATACTATACTAGTAATAAATAAATATAAATGCATTCTGCATATCACTCGTGGCTATATGGCCTTCTGTTAAATATAATCTCAGAGCTTTTTATGTTCTGAGATTACAAGTAGATTTTCAGTGGTGGCGCGTCCTCCTTAGCAATGGTATCAAAAAATTGGCGAGGCGATGCTTCAGTCTGCAAATAAAAAAATATTTTGTAAGAAAATGCTATTAAAAAAAAGTCAGATAAAGATCGCGTAAAGAAGATTTGATATAAAACATTTAGTGTAAGGTCCCAAATAGTGAAGATTATTATTACAAGGGTTTAGCAAACTACTAAACTCATTCGGCTAGCGAACTTGACTTGGTTCGCTGAGACTGTATTCTGTATTGTCATATACCATTAAATGAAATCGCAGTTAAGTCAAGAGCTAACTGTAACATATCATCCAGTAACAATAGCAAGTCTATCGATTAGCAACTACCACATCTACGATGACCTACCTATTCATAAAATACTCTAATCTAGTAAATTAGCTATTTTAGCAAAATACTATTAAAGGTATTTAAAAGATTTAAAGTAATATATTGTTGATCAAGAAACTGAATGACCGTCCTAGGCACTCGAAAAATTGGATGAAATATTATGTTAACTAATTTTCAATTATCTTTTAGTGTGACATAGATCATAGTTATAAGTTGATAGCAAAGATGTTAAGTTGACAACAATGTAATCTCGCTGATAGGGAAATACTTTTCCTTCGTTGCAAGTTGATCGATTGTTTCTCAGGCGTTACCTATGGAAATTACCTACAACGGAGTTTAGAATTTTGACAATGAATTGCACATTTATTGTAGTCTAGTCATTGTTAGTGGCCAAATTCGGTTGCGATAAAGATAAAATTCTGATATACACAAGTATCACTATAACTATCAAAATACACAACGGCGAAGTGATTTTAAATGGATTTTCCATTGCAGAGGTAAAACACTTCCCTGTGGACTTATTTATAAAAACAAATCTTAATGCATAACATAAATTCGTAATGTACCTATTTGTATAGTGCCATCGTCTTTCATTTTGCCTTCGGGTCACCATTTAATAATGGATGGATTATAAATATTTTTGTAGTAAATAAATTTAATAACAATTTCATACTTATATACTTAACTTTTAGGTCTTTAGTGACTATATTTAAACATTAATCGGTCGTACCTCACCTTTGAGCTTTTTCTTGCTTTCCGGCATTCGCTTCTTTCCTCTGAGGCTTAGTTTCTGGGAGGCTAACGTCGCTAAGAGGCGGGTCGGCTGGTTTCTCCGCATCAGGCTTCGAGTCACTGATGATCTTTTCCGGCTCAGGTTTAGAGTCACTGGGGATCTTCTCTGGCTCCGGTTTCGAGTCACTGGGGATCTCCGGTTTCGATTCGCTCGTCACAGGTTTGTTCGACGAACTGGGTGGTTTTAGATACTCCTCAAGATCAGGGATATCTAATAGATCAACGAAGTCTGAAGCTGCTTCGACGAGCGCGTCCGCTGGGGCGATGGCGATGACCATGCCATCTATGGACAGTCTGAAGTTTTCAGTGCCATTCTGCCTTTGGTCGTAATGTGTCTTTTTCTCGTCGCAATCGGCCGCCGGTGCTGCGAAGGCAACTGCCAAGCACGTTAACAGCACCGCCACCTCGCAGACCACTCGTTTGTAGTTGACCATCGCGTAGGGAGCCTACAGTCGCACTGAGCTTACGCTAGCGGGACCTCCTTTGTGACCACAGCGAGCTGCATCTTTTATTTATTCGCCGAGATAGCGGTACAGACGACGCGATCTTACCAGTTGCCACACCACCCGGTCGAGCTAAACTGGAATTAATAAAGCGCTATGTAGGCCGTTATATGTTGGGATTCATTGCTGTGTTAGCTGAAGCTTGTCATAGTGCATAAGACGAAACTATTATGTATTACGTACTTACTTAAATAGAACTATTGTTAAGATGAAAAAATTTATCCCGCCAACCCGCAATGGAGCGTGGTGGGCCTAAGCTCCATATCCACTCTCCTATAAGGAGGGAGAAGTGACCCTGTTGTTAGCTGTCAAAATTGGCTTTTATCTGATGATGGATGATGAAAAATTTTACCAAAACTGTTTAATTACTAGGCTGTTTACCAACTAGGTAGGTCCTGATGATAATGTAAGAATATGGATAATTAACTATAGTAGAATCTTTTCTCATAATATAAAAAAAAAAAAAATTCAGCCGCGCCGTTTCCAAGCCATGCAACCACCATGACCCGAGATTTCTATATTAAAGATGATAGTTTCAAGCTGAAAAAAGAGGTCGGAAGAATCGAGTGCCATATAAACGGACAGATGGCTGGCACAGATCGCAGTCCGTAGTAAAACAACCTGTTACGATGCGCCTGCGCTCGCGGTAACTGTACCGGGCCAACGGTAAACTGTACCTAACTAAACGGTTTGTTTGTCCGCTCTGCGCAGATTAAGAGAATGCATCCAGTAACTTCGAGATATCGGAGATTCCAATCATAGATATGTAATCCTGTCTTGAGAAAAACTATGTCAATCGTTTACATTCCTATTGTAACGGATGATGGGCTTAGGTTGATAATGTTTGAAATACCTATACGTACCTACTACCTGTGTACAATTATATTTTACTAGCTGACACCGCGCGGTTTAACCCGCGTGGTTCCCGTTCCCGTAGAAATACGGGGATAATATATATATATAGCCTATAGCCTTCCTCGATAAATGGGCTATCTAACACTGAAAGAATTTTTGAAATCGAACCAGTAGTTCCTGAGATAAGCGCGTTCAATCAATCAAACAAACAAACAAACTCTTCAGCTTTATAATATTAGTATAGATACTAAAGATAGGACACAGTGCATCTAAACTGAGGCGGACAAATGTGCATAATTGTCTTAATTTAAGTAATAGTACATGAAAATAAAATGAGAAAGGAGTAAACTAGGGGTATGAAGTTTATCTAAAATTCCTTTAGTTTTCAAGGTACATTTGTAAATGTAAAATGATTAGTGAACTATTTATTATACTTAAAAAAACTTAAAACTTGAAAAAATATATAAATAGAATGGTGTAAAATATGGGTTGACTCAAGTGGGATAAGGGTAAGGAGATGATGGTATAAAATATGGGTTGAAGTAAAGTAAGTAGTTTACAAAGATTTTCACGCGGACGAAGTCGCGGTAGCTAGGCGTAAGTAACTTTATAAGTGACAAATTAGCCACTGACTGCAGTCTTAACTTAACTGCATCGTTACATCTATACTAATATTATAAAGAGGTAAAGTTTGTAAGTTTGTAAGTTTGTCACATTTTTTAAATGGGGTAATCTTCGGAACTACTGGTCCGATTTTAAAAATTCTTTCACCAGTAGAATGCTACATTATCGGGGAGTGCTATAGGCTATATTTTATATTGGTATCATATATATTAGCCGAGTTATCACAGTTTTTGTCATACAGGTCGGACTGAAAATCCTCTTAAACAGACTTATTCGCATGCGCTGCCTTAACTATTGTGTAAAATTGAAATTAATGTATGGAGACTTTATGTATCTTTAAAAGTTCTACAAAAAAGTCCGCGACACCATATATCTATCTTCTATATATTAGCAGATATAGTACCTTTTGTGTTTTAAAAACTATTAATTTTATATACTTAGGTTTACGTCATTATTTATACAACTAAACTTTAATCCTTATTAAAATAAATTATTTAATAATCACAAGGATATTATGGAGATAAGATTTGCCCTTTACAGTATGTTAATTAGTTAAATAGTTTCGGAGATAATACAAAATTTCTAAAAGACGCAGAAATTCCGCTACATGACGCCCGGCGCTTTCATTTACGTAGTTCCCGTTCCCGTGTGAATATGGGGAACAAACATAGCCTATGACACTCGCAAATAACGTAGCTTTCTATTGGTAAAACAATTTTCTAAATCGGTCCAGTAGATCCAGAGATTATCTCCTACAACCACACGAACTTTACTTTTTATTATTAGCATAGAAGTCTCTATTTCCCTTGGTCATCACACCACTCTCGAAGGGCTGGACCGATTTTGCCAAGGGTAGGAGTAAGATAGAGAAGTTACAAGGTAGGGTAGGGTAGGGTACGGGTAGGAAAGCGTAGGGGTAGGGTAGGTTTAGGGCCGAGTTTAGGATAGTGGTAGGGTAGGGGTAGAGGTAGGGTAGTTGTAGGGTAGAGGTACGGGTAGGATAGGGAAGTGGTAGGGTAGGGGTAGGATAGGCGTGAGATAGGGGTAGGAAAGGGATAAGGTACGGGGAGGGTAGGGGTAGGATAGGGTAGGGTGTAGGTAAGGTAGGGGTAGGGTTGGGGTAGGTTTGGGGTAGGGTAGGGGTAGGGGTAGGGTAGATGTAGGGGTTGGGTAGGGTAGGGTTGGGGTAGTGGTAGGGTAGGGGTAGGGGTAGGGTAGGGGTAGTAGTAAAGTTGACATCGAAATTTACGCAGACGAAGTCGCGGGCGTCCGCTAGTAAAACATATATGGCTTTAAATGTGACGATGCATATAAAATATAAAATCCTTAACCGACCCGATCAGAGAATCCTATCGCATTTCCAAATGCATCAGAAAGGTCTTCACCATGAGGAAAGTCCATAATTAATATTAATTAATATGTATCAATTTACCTATAGCATGTTTTGGACTTAAGAATAATTTACAGAGAGAAATGCTAATCGAACATTCGTTTGCATAACAGGTTTTTATTTTGGTCAATGGAAATTAACCTTCTCTTAATTATAAAAAATACCGACCAATTATAAGTACACAAATGTAGGTGTGAAACGGGACCGCCTGACCTACTTTGTATGAAAGCTATTCGTGATACCAGATACCTACTTATCTAGTAGTTAGTATACCTACCTAGGTATAGGTATACTTACAAACTTTATTGTCTACTTACTACTTGTCGTTACTCGTCAGTTATTTTCGAACTATATCTCAATAACGATGAACGATAACGAATAACGATACGTAAAAAATGTAAAGGACCCACTGGTGGATTTACCAGTATGCCAAGTAGGCTGGAGCCTAGGGCAGCAGATTTTAGGGAGCGGCAAATTTAACCCAAAATTTTTTCTCTTCTACAGAAATAAAGAAAATGTAACGAAATTAAATATTTTAGTAGTAGCAATTTTATTGACACAATTTAAGATAATTGTATTAATTGCGAACTAGGATACCTATCGAATTACAGAGGGGCTGCAAAAATTTAACAGCCTACGGGCGGCTTTGTAAATCAGCCACTGAAAGGACCTAAAATTGTAGAGCGTGAAAAAAGCAACTAAGTATCGAATGAAAATTTTCGTACCTCAACGGTGAACCGAGTTAAAGTTAACAAACTGAATTCATTCCATTTTTCAAGATAACGGAAAATGCACATAGGGGATGTTGGTAGAGAATTTAAAGTTAAGCTTTTCTAGGCTTTCCCCACGTTTTATTGTCCAAAACTCAGCATTCTCGTTTAATTTGCATTTTTAGATGTAGTGTAGATTTATAATAACTGAACTAACTAGCGACTGCCCTATTTTTTTCTAATTTACAATGTTAGTAATAATGATTCGTTCTTTTCAGTGTTCAGTTGATTCAGTTTCAAAATACTGAGAATTCTCAACCAGGCGTTGGTAATCTTTTGCCTCGGAGACGTTTCCCTTATCAGAAAAGGTTTCGTAGATACATAACATTACAAGCTAATATATTTTAAGAACGATTTCCCAAAAAAAGGCTAAAGGCTAAAGCGTTCTCAATCAAACAGGTTTGGTAACGATTTTTTTTTTACTTTTTAATAGATATCTCTAACTATGAGCTATAGGTGTAAAATGCAAGAGACCTTAATTGTAGCCTGTACAATGAGCAACAAAATTGCATTGCATAAATATTTTCGTATCTCAATGAAGAATAGAGTTATTGTAAAAAACTGGATTTAAATCTGTTTTCAAGATGACGGAAAATGCACACAGGAAATCTTTCTCGAAAATTTGAAGTTAAGCTTCTTTATTCTCTCCCCACGTCATATCCAAAATTCAGCTTTCTCGGTATACTTACAGTGGAATTCATAGACATAGTAGGGGCACCCCCAGGGGATCATTCAGTTGCTGAGTGTCGAATTTAGCCTCTATTTGTTTGAGAATTTGACACTCAGCGAGTGAATGATGTCCCCTGGGGTGTCTTACAACGTCTATGAATTCCACTGTTAGTAATTAATATCGATTTATTGCAGACCCCTATTCCATGTACCTACTATACGAAATTACGTTTATATTAAATTTGACGAATCCACTCCCCTATTCGCTATTCTACATTTTCTATCATCACCTCACCTCTACTATCTACGTTAATTTATCCTAAATACGATAAAATAAATGAAATACATGGGTTTTATTTGCTAAACAACATTTTATTAAGGTAAAATATAACATTTAGAATTATCAATTCCTTAGAAAATACATTTATTGATACTTGCCACATCTTAGAGATATTTCATTTTTGGAAGGTTCAAAGTTCAATACCTACCTACCCAGAATGACTTAGTGCGAAAACTGAAGGCGCGTCGCAAAGCAGAAAGATGTTTATAAATTAACATCAGTCAGTGAGTTAGTTACTAAGTTGCAACCTTTTCAAAGGGTTTCGCCGTTTAAAATATATTAAACAATAATGTGTTTAAACAACAGTCAACTGAAATAATGTTACTCACTAAGGATTGATACCTACTAGAAGATGAAACTTAGATTATATTCTTATGAACATTGTTAAATTAATAAAAAAGAAAAAAATCACAATAATAATGAGAAGATAAGTAATAACCATATTTAACAATGGGAAGACAAGATTGTGCAAACTATTCAATAGACATTGTCGACCAATAGCGACTGCATCGAAAACATCGCTTTCTCTGTCGTTCCATCGCAAAAGGAAGAGATAGCGCTACTTTCGATACTGCCGCTATTGGTTGACAATGTATTTTTCTCTTCACAAGATGTTGATCTAGGCCTACAAGATCACAATGAATATCAAATATTGGTCCAAGAGCCAGGGACCAGTTTGGCCATACCTTGGTCATTCTTCTATAAGCTTGACACTCCCATGATATGCGGGCGACGGGGCAGGAAGGGCTGCGCGGGTATAAAGTCAGGCGCGCGGGGGCATCGCTACTCCCGGCCCGCGCGGACCATCGGGAGTGTTACGAACTAACTCGTCAAGCTATACCGTAGGTATTAGGTATATTGGTATGGTGGCAGTTTGAGAGGTAGCAGATTTCAAGGTTTCCATAATACATTTAAGTATAATACACACTTTGTTTTTTATATTTACTGCGGATAATCTTGTAAAATAAAATCTTGTCTTAAACCTGCTGCCGCATGCGTGAGAGAAAGACGGAATCCAGACAGAGTGGCACCGTAACGCGTTACGTTACGAAGAGGTATAGCTTCTCTTAAGAAGTTATCAGTTCACTTAAAAAACGGTCTAGAATCTGGCTAAAACTTGCTACCTTCCAAGGATTCGATCCTTATCCTTCCGGTCCGAACTTGATTATTTACTAATTTTACATTAATTGAAGTTGATGTATTGAAAAAAAAAATTGTACTTAACCTAAGTAAGTCTTTAATAACCGAAAAACATGAGTCAGAGTAATGTATGAGACCTTTTTTTGTACAAACTTAGTGTCAATGAAACAATTTAAACTTAAAATTATAATACTTATAACTATCTAATAATAATAATTAAAATAGTAGACAATATTACTTTAAAATTGACAAATTTTTAGCTTCAGCCATATTTTAACATTTCTGTGATAATAGTAACAAAGTGTTCTTTGTTGTAAATAACAACTGTATATTAAGCGAACAACAAAAAAAAAAGTTTTTTGAGAATACAATTCAAAATAATATCAACAAACAATATCAATAATTCCAATCAAAATGAAAATATCAAGGCCACACTGGAAGACTTAACACTAAAGGCACATTTTTTAATACTAAAGGCACATTTATTAATATTATAACTACAACACAACCGACGGGGTTATTTGCCAACTCAGTGACTTTCAAAATATGAATTTTAACTGGCTTTTATAATATCTATAAACTGAAAGAAGAGATTTATAAATTACGTCACACATTATTGTGGGGGGGGGGTTAAAACTATGACATATTGACGACACTTAACTTGGAACCCTGTCCCTTCCCTTGTCACACTTCGGCTACCCTCTCCCTTTTAACATCATTAGGCTATTTTATTGGTCATAGCCAGACCCCTTATAGACATATGCAGCTTACAGTGGCGTGCACAAGGTTTTAAACTAGGGTATGCATCATAGCTTCAAATTGTACAAAAGGGAAAATTCCTCCTCTGATATAAGTTCATAATGAGTTATCAGGGTAGGCAGGACATTTTTGCATCTATGAAGTGCACTGGCACCTTTAGGATAATAACAAAACTCTTCTACGATCAAATGTTAATGATAATGTCTGTACTTTGAGTAGGATTCTAGACAATTAGAAAACTTGCTCAAACCGGAGCATCCTGTGAAGTGGATATTGAGGAATTCTGAGTGAACTCATCAGCTATAGCCCTCAGCATGTGGTTGTAGAAGCCGTCTCCATACCGCAGCCGGTACAAGGAGGTGTCGAGGTATCGCTGCACGGCGGAGGCGCATATATGTGTGGGAGTACCCGTGCAGAGGTCACGAGATGCCGAACATAGGGTCAGCGCTTGAGACCAAATACGCGAAGTCACTGTGAAAACATTTGAACAAGGTCAGTTACGATTTTGGCACTGTGTGATAAAACTCAGAAGCAGAAGAAACAAGAACATAATGATTTCAATCATTTCTTGGCAATGAGATAAAATAGATCAACAAATATATTTTTGTCATTATTCTGCTTACGAGTTTTGTTACAATCAGAAGTGGGATTATTTATATTTCATGAACACATTAAAATGTTGCAATAATCGTCATCAGCCTATTTTTAATGTCCCACTGTCAGGCTCAAGTCTTTCATTTGAGTCAAAGGCTTTGGAGCTTAGACATATCAAGCTGTTGTAATTCGAGATGGCGGACTTAAGGTATTTGACCCTGTAATGTTAACTTCCCAATGTTCATGATAATGTCCATTATCATGAACATTGGGAATCTGGACCTGGATCTGGACATTATCAACGTTAGCATCAACCTCATCATCATTATCAGCAAATGGACATACACTGCTGGACATAGGCATCTTGTAAAGGCCTCCAAACACAGCAGCCTTGAGCCGCCAGCATCTAGTGGCTCCCTGTAACCCACTTGATGTCATCTGGCCATCCATTCAGGGGTCGACCAATGCGATTCACAGGGCAGGACCCCAAAACCATTGGTTATTTGAACTATGGTACACTGCACTTATTTACAAAAACATGACCTCACTATAATAGATTTGTAACTTACAGAAATGCTGCATATCTATGTCGCAATGCTGAATAAGCTGCTGCAGAGAAACTGTTCCATCCAAAGGCACACTGTTGCCCATCACCAACAACGAGCTAGGTTCTGTTTCACTAAGTATCACTTGTTCTATTTCTTCTTTGAGGGACTGAAATTAAACAATTGTTTCCATCAGCATTTAAATCACAGAGTAACCAGTGAGTCTTTAAAAGCAACATACTGAAGCCGGGTTTCACCGGCTTCAGTATGTTGCATTAAAAAAACAAACGTCACGCGTCTCCTTGACATTCGCATATACAAACTTTTTTCATGTTGAAAATGAAATTAGCACTATTCTAAAGTTCTACATTAAAAATCTACATGCAAGTAATGCAAACAATATATAGTTAAAATATGATTGAGTACCTGTTCCTGATTGTTTTGAGACTTTTTCAGATCATCTCTAATTACATGAAGCCTGTAATGAGTAGGGATGTGCTGTAAAAAAAATAAAATATAAATAACTTTAGTACCTTGGCGGCGAAGCCCTAACAAAATAAGATAATAATTTAATTTAATTTAACTAACGAAAATATCCCTCTATATTGAGGGAAAAGCAAAAGAGCAAAAGAGAGAACAATGTTTAAAATTCATGGTGCTAAACTAGACTAATGTTTTTTCAAAACCTTACTTTGGTGTCAGCGACCATCAATATCCTATGAACATGTGGCTGGTCGGTAGTGTCTGGAGAGAGCCTGTTCAAGCAGTCCGGATATATCTCACTGAGCACAACAGCATTATCACCTCCCAGCTTGCTTTTCTTCAGCTCATTTATTGCTAGTAAGTCCAGCTTGTCATATATTGAACTTGCAACTCTGGGCTTTACATCTAAAAGTTATGAGTAGTTTATTACATCATCATCATCATTGATCAATCATCCCTCGGTGATGCTGACAAGGTCCCATTAAGGAGCGTACGGCACTTACACAATCAGAAAACATTAATTATTGTCATGCTAAGATGATGGTGTTGTAAATGCTTACATTTTATCAGATACTAGCTGAAGCCGCGCGGTTTTACCCACGTGGTTCCCGTTCCCGTAGGAAGACGGGGATAATACATAGCCTTCCTCGATAAATGGACTATCTAACATTGAAATTTTTTTTTAATCAGACCAATAGTTCCTGAGATTAGCGCATTCAATCAATTAAACAAACAAACAAACTCTTTTTTTAGTAGAAAATAATAATAATGTTTACTCTGGTGATATGTCAATCTAAATATATAAAAAAGCAAAAGATACTAATACTACACTAATCAAGAAATATCCACAAACACAAAGATGAAATTTGGCAGGGTAGCTTACAGTTTGTAGCTACGAACATATTCTAGTATGCACATTCCTATATTGTTCGATAGTTTGAAAGAGGACTACTATGTCAGCGCAGTTCAAAAACTTCATATACAGTGGTAAATTTATTTTACTTTAACATTTACCAACCACTAAGTATATAAATATAAAGATAAATATTAGCTTACTTACCAGACCATTAAAAATGAAAGCATGCAACAAATTATTTTCATTTTAATTTTATTTAATCAATTAATTCTTAATTATTTTAAGCTGTACCCCATGTTGGCTTATTAGAATCAGATCTTTGACATTTTCAATGTTTTCAACCCTCATTTATTTATTAAATTAACTTGCTAATACATAACAACTTACAGTCTCAAACTTATCATATAAAAATTTGAGCATATTTAAAGGGATGTTTATAATAAGTGCAATTTACATTATACATAGTAAAAATAAAGTAATTAATAAGTTTTAAATAGATGGTTTGGCACTCTGGGATCACATGATTTATTGACCGCTGTCTAATTTCGTAGATCTCAAATGTAATACTAGATGGCGTTAGTAGTATGTTACCCCACGGCAAAATATGATGTTATAATAATTATACGTCAAATTTTAAATTGTGAATAAAGGCTCATAAGTTCAGGGTATAATGCTTATCATTTCCCACGCATGCTTATCATTTCGAAAAGACGACAACAACTCCCCTGTACAACCTCCATTTTATTTATTTTCCTGGCTGACCCCTAGGACTACGAGATTGAATTTTACCCCATAGGGGAGGGGTGAATTAAATGATTTGGATCACAGATATTAAGTTAAACAGTTAATAAATACATATGCTCATAACTTAATTTTTGTATAAGTGTATGGAAAAATTACCAAAATATTGTGCTGCGGCTGTAAAATCAGCATCTTCACACCAGGCCAGTATCAACTGCATTGTCTGCAGTATAGAACATTGTATCTTAAAGAAGAATGATCCTGTTCTGATTGGAAGCCTTTTGCTGCACCCTTCGCACACCCATTGGACTCTGAAATGGTCATACAAATAAATGATACAGGACAAATAAGGAAAACATCATAGAAATGCAGTATTACTTAGATAAGTAGCTTTTTAAGAGGTCTAAATAATCAAGTTTAAATGTTGATATGCTGAGGACACCACTAAGATTTAGAATTTAGTAAAAAGAATTGTAATTGAACCTATAGTCTGGCACGTTCATTGAACATAATATGCGGGCGACGAGGGGAAAGACTGAGTGGGTGTGAAATTATGCATGTGGGGAAGTGAGATGCATCAGTCTTCGGTTTTTCATTCATCGCTACACTCTTCCCGGCCCGCGCGGCTTTTTGGGAGTGTTACGAACTAAGTTGCCAAGCTATGTTCATACTTATAGTTGGAGATCTGGTCCACATTTTTAGCTAAATAGATACAAATTAAAAAATTCTCTTGTACATATTACACTTATATTTAAAACAGAAAAATCATACATTTTCTGTTTTAGACTAAAACAAAAGATTGTTTTGTAAGTTTTGGGTGACATAGATGTTTTGCAGACAATATCCAAATATGTACTTAATTCATTATTTTTAGTGTGTATAAAGATGTTTTTGTTTACCTATCTATAACTCGAGCAGGTCGACATACAAGTTTACAATTGGATCCATTCGTGGGGCATGTGACACTCGTAGGTAACAGTTCAATGGATTGCAAACGACTCACTATTTGACTTTCCAAATTTTGATTTCCATCGTCACATATAAACTCTTTATAAAGGTTGAGGTTGCTGCAATAAATATTATATTTCAGTATTCAAACAAACACAATATTATCCTTCACCTACAATGTTTATGTACTTACCCTGGACTTGTGCTGAACGGTAAAGAAATATCATTGATGTGAGATTTCGTGTAACTTTCATGGGTTGTTGAATCTGCTTCCATGTTTTCGCATACGTAGACCTAAAAATCCGAAAAACGTCTTGGGATTAAAGGTACGATGCTTGAAGCTCTGATGATCCCAAAATATTTTTAATATTTTAATAGAACGAAAGATAAAATTACAAATAATCGAGAATTTGCTCAAAAAATCAAAAACCAGTCAAAAACAAAAACAAAAAAAGTGAACTTAACCCACAGATTAATAGACTCAACCACAGATCACTATAGACTAGGACTCAACCCAACATCAAGAATCAAGATGTCAAAATAAAAACGTGTGTCAACTGTCAATTGTCAAATCTTCATTAATTGACTTTGACATGACGTTTGTGGTCACTGATAACGTGTTCTCTATGGTTCTCTATTTTGTATTTGGTATTTGGTCTGAGTCTCTAAGTCATATTCTACTCAATGCTCTAATTATAGATTATAGATAAAGATTAAAGAAATAAAGAATGTGAAATTAATTATTGTCTGTGATACATTGTATGGCATTGCATGATCGCATTAATGTTTTTGTAAAATAAAAATAATTTACAATTTCTATTTTCTGAATGAAACTTTAAATATTACGTTGTGTGTCGTTAAATATATTCAATATCCAATTATTCATTAATACATCGAAGGACTAAAACTCTTTTACGCTGTGATAATTGAAACTGCATCACTATAAACATCGTGATGGTATGTTACTTTAATTTTTATAATTTATATCTTATTTCCTAATTTTAAAGCTTGTGTGCTGACAAACATGCGTCGAACATTCATCCTGAGAATCTATACTTCTATACTCTTGCAGAATAAATCAAATTTATTTAAATGCAATTACCTACTTTTCAAACATTGTACTGAACAGAAAATTGTAAGAATGTGTTATTTGCGTTATTTTAAAGCTCCCTAGATAAAAATCTTGGAAAATTTTAGTGTAAATTAATTAAATAAATGCTAACTTCGTGAAACAACAATTATCACTCATTTTAACTGTCTTTTTATGCAGTATTAATGCAGTCACTTTTATGTTTTATTAGTAACAGTTTTGTGAGGCAGCTATTTATTTTACACCACATAGGTAGTCATTAAAGTTAAAATACACCCAAACAAATTTAAAAAAAAAACTCGCCACATAACAAACAAAAGTTGAGTCAACTATTATTGTTCCGATAGTTGTTTCAGTCAATGGTCTTATAGCGAAAAGCTTCGACCAACATCTTAAGAAGCTTTCGCTTAACTGTTGGATCAAGAGTCGGATACAAAAGGCAGTGATTCTTGAGACGGCGCGTATTGTGAGGAGGTTCCTCACTCTGGAGCCCTGACCACCGGTTGCTTGGACACTCAAATGTCCCGCAGCTGGAGGGTGAATTTTTTTTTATAAATTTTTAATAATGTTTTGTATTTTATTATACTTATATTGTTAAAAATTTTAAAAAAAAGAAGTAATAAATAAATGAGAGAAATAAAAATATACTTAAGCTATAAATATTATAAACATGAAACCTCTATTGAATGCAGTGCACCAACCTGCATTTATGTATGGTGGTGGATTACTATTTATTCCTGGATTGGGCCCAGCCCAGTAAAAAGACATCCACTACTGGATATGGCATCCTGTAAGGACATTCAATCAACACAGTCTTGTGCCACCTTTTATATTTATTCTTTCACAATATTTATACAGCAGATTTAATGAAATTAAATATGAAACATGTTTAAATTTATCCAAAACTGTGTGTTTTGGACCTAAGCTGAGGTTAGAACTAAAAAATGAACATCAGGGCTTGACTATCTCTTCTAATATTGAATGAACAGTCTGAAGAATTAATAAATTAACTTAGCACAGTTTATTCAACCTATACCTGACTGGGGTATAGAAACCAGTCAGGTAAGGCCACATCATGGTGATGTATGCCAGTCCATTCCAGGTCCACTGCTCATAGTGTGAAAATTGTTGTAACAATTATAATAAGATGTTAATGAAAATAACTAGATTGATTGCTTAATATGCCAAGAAACCACCAACCACCACCATCTTCCCAACTCTAGGCTGAAAATTTCTCGAAGGAATGAAAGTTCAATATTTCATAGGCCATCCTGGGCCTTATTTTCCAAAACCAAAAAGGATGGACTGAACAAACAAGGCAGTCAGCCAGTATTAGATTAGCTATATATGTCTGCCACTAACAATCAAGTAATCTCATATGCCTGCAGCGCTAACGGCTTGATAAAACTGATTGTGTGTTGGTCATAATGTGCATGACATCATGCGGGCTAATATGAGTCCCCCATATCTGACGTCCCCGAGAACGTTGGTTTTTTTAACACACAATCTCGTGGCCCCCCGGACTGATACACTCAGGCCAACACTCTGCTAATCTGAGGTCAGAGTCTCAGAGGTTACGCCCTTAGAGAGTCATTCATATATATATTCCACCATACATATATTCATACGCCGCTGAGGTCCCATTAACGAGCTTAGGGCACTAACACTGAAAAAAAACAACATTATACTAAAATGCTAAAGCACTTGGTGGTTTAACATTGGAAGTAGCCAGCCAGCAGATCAAACAAGCCATTTAAATATCTATATAAATTCCTTAATCAACCCAAATGGGGAATCAAACCCAGACAATATAAATCAACATTTTACACAACCACTACGCAACAGAGGTCGTCAAGGAAATGTTTTACATGTTACAATTTAAGCGTAACGTGCGTGTTTGGGAGCAGTGTGTTGTGTATTTTGATTACGCAAACGCCGAGCCATGTATTTTTGGTGGCACGGGCCTATTTACTGACAACCTACGCCCATAGAAAAATTAACAACATGGCAATAGTGGTGTAATAATAAACTGTCTACTGCTTGGCAACTTCGTTTGTAACACTCCCGATGGGTCGCGCGGGCCGGGGAGAGTGTAGCGATGAACCGACGACTGATTCCCGCACGTACGATTTCAAACCCGCGCAGTCTTTCCCCCCGTCGCCCGCATATCATGGGACTGTCATCAACGAGCATGCCAGACTATAGTGTCGTTGATATACCCCGGATCTAGATGTAATCTATCCAATGAGGAAACGTTAAGTAGTGTGAGACATACATTTCTTTTGATTTAATAGCACACTCCAGAATCTCCAGATGTTTTTAAACGTATGCAGCAATCACAGAACACCATCGAACTCACGACATATTGAAACCCACAGCATTTCAATTCGTCGATTACTATAATATAATAAATTAATCGTTAATCCAAGAAGTTTTGTATTCTTACGATTTTGCTATGCTATGTTGTTCTATTCGATTTATGTCGGCCACTTACGATGCTATATTGGTCCATAAAATTTTATCAGCCCATCGTTGCGACCGTAAAACACCCGAATATAATGTTTTTTTATTGCTGAAGTAATGATAATAATATTTTAAGTATCAAAAAACGTTAGTACATAGGTACAATAAATTTTTGATGATACCTATTCAATTTAGTTACCTAACAAAAATGTTACCAAAAATCTTAATTCGGAATCGTAAACACATTTAGATAATCAAGTACTAAAATATCAAAAGTCGTTAAAAAATTTCAAAGAAAATATTAACATAAAAAAACACAATCGTTAGGGTTCATTTCACATTTATTGAAAATTATTCCGCGGAGCCTATAAACTACTCGAATAACCTGGAGACAGACTTTTTACTTAATTATAGGGAGGAAGAAGGGGAATTAAGTTCAAGCATGTTTAAAAAACGACATGCTTAACATTATCATAGTCAAATCTACTAAGTATCAATCGACGATATGGAAAAGATATATTGATGTTTATATTGCATTTCGTGGTCATTTCCAAGATGTAATAAATAAGTGAAGCGGGAAGGTAATTTCACGCTATATTACGCATGAAACGCTATCAGACCAGAAGATGCTCAAAGCGCGTAACATGTATTTTTATACAACGACGACATAGCCCTTGACTGTGAAAAGAAAATGTAATAGTTTTAATAGAACATACATATACCATTTAGTTGAAAAACATACATACAGCCGAACATAGAACTTTTCATTTTTGGAAGTCGATAAAAGGGATTAATTGTCCCGCGTCTTTATCATTCGATAAGCTAAATCCTAGCCGTGCATTTTATGAAATTAACTGACTAAAATAATGACCATTTCCCGAGATAAGTTAGGTAAGGAATATAAGAAATTCAAAAATATTATTGCATTATTTTCATATTTTAAAATGGAAAAGTATATTTATAATAGGTATTTTGCATAATTTGTCAACAATAATCATCGGATGTAATATGAGGTAAATTAAGGGAAAACCCAAATAAATTACAAAAACTAGTACCCGGTTACGGTATTTTGAAGCATATGACATATCTAACTATCTATTTCACTTTACGAGACAAGTTACAATTCAAAATTTCATCAATATCTTTGTCGATTACATTAAAAATTGCATAGGTAATAGGTATGTACTTTAAACTTAAAAACTACCCAATATAAATTGACAAGAAAACATATCATACGCATTTTTCTTAAATAAAAAATGAAGCAATTGTCGTATTAGTGGGGAAAATATATTTTGTTCAATAAAATGTTCAAAGTAATTCATTAAAAGAGAACAAATATGATCATTATGTAAAGCAAACCTTTGTTTCGGTATTTTAGAAAGTAAGTATATTTTTTATCATATCATCATTTACCTTAACCGGAGTCGTAAAATGTTGCAAATTAGAATGCGCCTACGCAGCCCAGTACCCAGGGTGTAGCCAAACGTGGAGACAATGGGTAAAAGAAATCAGAATGAAACGGGTATACATATATGTATATACAATTTAGTACCTAATATAGTTAAAATATATGTATAAATAGTAACAAGTCTACCACTATAAACCTTTTTAAAACAATTTTTTTTATTATTTGTTAATCAAATGAACTAAAAACTTAAAAACTGGTTACCATCTAGTATGAAAGTCCTCGTTGAGATGAATCAAACGAGCCCAAACTCGATGGGTTGCGTCTTTTTATTACGGAGTTCTATGGTCACCTTCCAGTTCCATCATCGGATCAGCTCTATGTCATGATAATATTGCATCGTCATCCGATTGCCTGCAAAATTTCAGCTCAATCGGAAACCGGGAAGTTAAATTTAAAATTTATCTTGCAAGATTTGTTTACAGACCGACAGACAACGGGACAGGTAAATAGAAGTTGAGTCGAATATCTTTCATTTTTTCACAGCATACTATTTTTTCACAAATTGCGCGAAAGCCGTAGATATTGCCGGTAGAAAAATTAGCCTATATAGTCCATCTCCATTCCAATTTCAGACAAATTCGTGTAAATTTTTTTCGTGAAAGAGATAATAAACATCCAAACAAACCTTTACGTTTATATTATTAACAGCCAGTTTCTTTATGTAAAGCTAAAGTAACAGTAAAAGTAGGAAGTAGTAAAGAAGACTTTATTTTTCAGTGAATAAGACCGTCACTTTTGATTTATGACGTTACTTTGACTGTTACTTGCGATGAAGAAACTGGCCGTAAGTAATTAAATTTTAATATAAAGTGAGATTTGAATAAATATTAATAAAAATATGTATCAATAATAAAAAGAATTTCTGACAGTCTTAAGTGTTCATTCATAATCGTAACTCGTAGGCTTAGTGGGGTTACCATAACTTACTATAATATAATACTGATAAAAGTTAAACACCCTACATCGTGAATATCGACTATTACACAAATATATGGATGCTAAGTAGGCAAATACTTGTACATGGCTAATATGTTTCTCGATGGAACCATTAGCCATTGTTGTCGAAGCTTTTGTGCCCAATCCACTCTTAGCTACAGCCTTGAGGTAACTTCGGCTATGCGATACGAGTTATTAATGGAACTTGTCTTGTTACATTCATGTTAGTTATATTGAGGTTTGTATGGCGAAATGCTTATTTGCTCAGAATATACTAAGCGAACTCGACATATTATTACACTTCAGTGTAATATCTAGTGTACCTACCGCCCTAACTTTAGAAATCTGGTTTTTTTTCAATAAAACTCAATCACGAGGCCCCGTTCAGTTGTATTTTCAAACCTTCCAGGGACCCACTCGAATACACAAAAGTCATCAATCATCATTGATAGATAACAAAATCGGTCCAGCTGTTTAGGAGGAGTTGGGTGACAAACAGTCGTACATTAGAGTTGTATATTAAATAATAATAACAAACATTATATATTTAATTTTTATGGGTAATTGTATATTTTTTTGTTGTCTAATTTTCGCAAACCCCATCAATATAACTATGAGCAAAATTGTAGGAAGTAAAATTGCAGAATATAAAACATGGAATTTAATACAGAATTCCAAAAATTTTCATCTCTGACCTCAGTATACTTCGAGCGGCGCAAAGCACAGAGAAAATTGCCAATATACAACGAAATTTTCCATGCGACCAAAATGACTTTTTCGGTATTCACAATATATGCAAAATTGTGTAAAGTTAAACAGACCACGTCGAACTGGGTGCTGCTATAATTAGCTGCACTGTCCTATGCAGTATGGAGACGTCGTTCCTGGAACGTCTTTCACTGCTCACGTCGCTGTCATTTCACATTGGCTACACTGTACCTACAGAGACAAATGTCTGAGAAATTCTTGGACTTGACTTTTTTCATTAATTCGTGAAGGTATCTTCACGGATAACACGGAGATGAAAGTTATACCTTTTTTAACTGACTTCAATAGGTTTCGTTTTCAACCTGTATGTGTATATTTTCATTCTTTTTTTAAATCTGCTTAGGTAGGTACTTGTTATTACTATTTGGCTGCGTTTTTCGTTATTTAAGATGTACATTTTTCTGGGAATGTTTAATATCTACATGTTTCGCTATGACTTATGAGGATTTATGTGGTAGAGAAGTCAGTTTTGTCTATAAACTGGCGTAGAACCTTTCCATATCGACGAGTGATTATGAACCCTTGCGAAAGGGCGATACTTACGAGTAAATGCTAAGAACACGTCATATAATGCCGCCTATCAATTCACCTTAAGTCTCATGTCCAATTACATAGCTAATTCATCTGTATTGCGACAAAAGCATGGTCTGGTCTGTAGAGTTGATTGGTCGGTAGAGCTCTTCAGAGCCTGCGGTAGAGTCAACCGTAACCGGGGGTGGACTCACTAGCCATTACAAAGACTAACCTGACATTTCAAAAGTAACATGACAAAAGTACTTGTAAACTAATTACTTGAAATATGATTTTTTTGAAACTCTATCAAGTATTTCTGCGGTCGAACTTTCACACATACACAGTGGCGTGCATCAGGGTATGCTCTAATAATAAAATTAGGGTATGCTCTAGTAATAAAATTAAGCAAACTGGAAAAATCGGTATTCAATAAGCAATTAGAAGACAACTCTTAGGGTATGCAGTACTTTAATGCATGTACGAAGTGCACGCCACTGCACACACATCACAAAGAGCTCTAGCACGACTAGAGCTCTTTGCTCTCTCTTTGCTCTACTACTAAAACTCTTAAAACTTAACCTTTTATTAAACGTAAGGTAACTATTAGGCAAACTCCGCTATGTGGATAGTTCCCGGAACGTCTGTCACGGCGCGTCATTTAGCACGCCGTCGTGTCTCAAGCGCTCATACTTGTAGAACATTCCCGACGTTCTATATGTCATTAGATGAGTATGACACAAGTGGCAAGTCGGAGGACTTAAGCCATGTCTAGACGAAGTCAATGAAGCTGCCAAACTTTAGACAAGCCAGTGCTGGCTTGCCATTGGCCTTGTATAAACAGTTTTCAAAACATGCCTGTGACAGACCGCATGCCCCGTATCCCGCGCCAGTGTGATTATGTGTATGTAGACACATCGCATCAGTCACTGGCACACTTCCGTAGATCCAATAAAGCCAGTCTTAGACAAGCCAGCGCTGAAGTCATCTAAAGATCACGGCTCAAGCCAGTGGCTGGTCTGACTGGCTGGCGCCAGCATTATTGTCTTCGTGTAAACCTTGCTTAAGAGTAATATTATCTATATACGAGTATTTATTATATTTTACTAGCGGACCCGGTCAAGCTTCACTTTGCTTTGACAGTTACACTAGCAACCAATCGCAGGAAAGCTATCGGCGACAAACTTTTTACTCACTTACTCACTTAATTTATTTTAATATTCTTATATTATATGTAAATATCTGTATACGATGAACTTCGTACCATCTAATAAAACAGAGTTTCTCATACAAAATTAATTATCTTTAATAATTGTTATTTCAATAAAAAAAATTACATTACATTATAGAAATTAAAATTAAAAAAAAAAAATTAATTAAGGCGTTCGCGTGTTTTAGCGAGCCTAAATGACAATTGTTTTTGGAAAAAGATTTTCTATATATTATAAATTAGACAAGTTATTGTAAGTTATTATGAAATATACGTTAATTTATTGTCGTAACATGTTTTAAAACAACTTGGTTTGTTTTGGTAACTACAACAACTTTACACATTTATTTACTGAAATAATATTCGAGACGGAAACGCACGTTTGTTACTACAGCGCAAAACAATATATCCATTGGTGTGCTTTCATTGTATGTGTCACTACAATCCTCTAACCGCTTTGTAGAATTACTCAGAGATACCTATTCTTGCAAGGCACTGTGGGACGATTGGGATGCGTTTATCGAATCAACTGGACTGGATCGTACTATGCTTTGTGATAGTCGGTTCGCACGACCATCACACTAAATGGCTATCATTCTGCTCGTAATACTTTTATCACGGGTCGTTTCAATGCAGACAATTTGAAGTTAAGCTAATATACTGGTATAGTATACGCTAAACTTCAGTCCGCTCTGAACATGAGGCGTATATCGCATATAAATATTGCAGCAGGGTTTTATTATCTGCGCAGTTGATGGACAGGAAGTTTGGGGCGTACTTAAACTCACTTTTTTCTAGTGTCTATTTAAAAAAAAAACATTCGTCGAAACACACGCACGCTTCTTTTTTTAATTTTTAATCACACTATAAACGTGTAGACGTTAAAATATTTTTTATTCAATCAATACTAATATATAAAGCTGAAGAGTTTGTTTGTTTGATTGAACGCGCTAATCTCAGGAACTCTGGTCCGATTTGAAAAATTCTTTCAGTGTTAGATAGCCCATTTATCGAGGAAGGCTATAGGCTATATTTTATCCCCGTACTCTTACGGGAAAGAGAACCACGCGGGTGAATGGGCGCGGCGTCAGCTAGTTTTAAAATATACGAGTTAAACCTACCACACTTCCAATGCGGGTTGGCGGGCTACATCGAGTATAATAATAATAGTACATATTATGCCCTGACCAAATTGTTATTTTTTTTTTCCAATCTCATGGTGAAATTAACTAACCTACGCAGGAGATATCATAGTGCACAAGTGTGTGTGCAAGCACAGGTGCACTTTATTTTCCCTCAGTCTGATAGTCCGATGGGACGGCAGACCTTCACGACCGGTGAAGGATCACTCGAAGGACCGACGGTTTTACGTGCTCTCCGAGGCAAGGTGGATACCAGCTGCCGTATTTTTTTTTACCTGACCCGGAATTCGAACCCTGAACCTCATTGTCCATATCTGAACCAGTTAACCACGGGACCAATGAGGCAGTCATTTAAACTATATTTATTTAGACTGAGTATACGGAAGTCTCAAATGCGAAACATGTATATAGCTACCGGAACTCTGTGCTCTCATAACCATAAAGTAACAAAGCAATATATTATAAGTAGTATCGCGACGTACATCAGTGCATTACGTCAAAAACGCATTTCCTTCAGTGGGAGAGGATGCGCGCGCGCCGCCTGCGCGAAATTATATCCGCAAGTCGTTAATTGCTCAGCGTTCGCTGTTTCTAATACAATCTTTTCATATTATAAAGTAAAGTCGTCTGTCGCGTCTGACTGTTTATTTGCAATTAAGTCGAAAACTACTCAATTTTTTTTTTCGTTTACATCTATATACATGAGTAATTCACGAGGAAGCTTTTAATACATAATTTGTCCAGGTTTCTTGTAAATTAGTTGAAATATGATGATAATTGTTCGATCGGAATTATTTAAACGTGGTCGTTGTTGCGGCCATCGTCTAGTTTTCTTGTAATTATATTTGCTATATCTTTTAAATATGACCAATATTCCCGTTTCACTCTAACTAGTCGGAAGACCACCCCAACCAACTAGTGGTTGAGGCTTTCAATTACTCCTCCGATTCCAACGCCGATTGTAGCTCTAGACGCCCAAAAAACGATCTTTACGATTCTGACGATGCCATTTCGAACGACAATGCTTCACAGGAAACACAAACACACACTACACAGCGTCTACGCCGGCGAAGGCGAGGTCCCCGATATCTGACGTCACCCGGACGTGGGCTTTTTAGCTCACGATCTCTGGGGCGCCCAGAGTGATTCACTCAGGCCAATACACCCTTCCCGAACGGCCCTCGCCTACATAACCTAAGCCGAGGTCAGAGTCTCAGAGAAGACGCCTATAGAGAGTAGTTCCGCCCATCCACTCAGCTTCTGCCTTCGGGCCCCATCAGGCGATGCTTTTGCGCTCGCCCTAAACCCCCTGGTGACGCCGCTGGAGGTCCAATTAAGGAGCACTTACACAATCAGAAAAAAAAGAATCGTGTTATTTGTATACGATTGTGATCCGATTGGTAACAAGAACCTTTCCCAGGCGAACTTTCACCTGTCGATCTAACAATGTGCCCACTTAATTTTTTAGCCGCCATTACGTACGTGAGACTAATCAACTGTGTCATCTATTCTTTACACGTGTTACGAGATTTCTGGAAGTGTGTATGTATTGTTGAGATTTGTGAGAAAAAGCGTTATGTTAAACGCAAAGTGTGACAAATTATGCTTTGTTTATCTAATTTCAAAGCCTTTAACACGTGCTGGTTAGCCAACACCTGTGCTATTAGGCTTTGAAATTCATCTTTTAACAAGTTAAAAATTTATATTTTGAAGAACCTCCGAATAATCATAATCAGAAATTCCTTCTTACATAACAGAAAATCCCCGATGTCTTGGAATTGACTTATCGAATCTTCATAGTTAAGAATTATTTCGATAACCTTTAAACAAAACTTCGGAACTTTAAAAACGGAATCATAACCGGTCCGTTAGTTTGGAAGGTATGATGCCTCAGACACACGTCAAAATTACAACACCCATCTTTATACGCCGGGCATAATGGCCACTTTGTGTGATTGAAAATTGTTGAAATCTTTACTACATCTGCTACTATCTACATGTGTTCTGTTTGGAGAAAAGTGTCCAAAACAACTGAAAACTACGATATCACAAACAGAAAACAAGAATCATACGGTAAACTTGTAAAACATCCCTTTTGCCCAGTTTTAAATGAAGACCCTAATAATTGTTTTTATATTTTCAACAGAATACCAAAAGGTTATGAAGTCATCGCGAGTAACAGGCATGTAATATTTCGTGTTGTAATTAAATAGAATTTTATGATTACTAATTACTGCCGGTCATATACTCAAGTAGGCGCTACCTTATTACGTAAAC
Source organism: Bicyclus anynana (assembly GCF_947172395.1). Taxonomy (NCBI): domain Eukaryota; kingdom Metazoa; phylum Arthropoda; class Insecta; order Lepidoptera; family Nymphalidae; genus Bicyclus; species Bicyclus anynana. Next base: position 14,750,471 of record NC_069087.1, read on the forward strand.
TTATCTACTATAAATAATAAATATTATTATTTACCGTAGTTAATCTTACAGTAGCAGAGCCCCGTTTTAATCGCGTTCTCAGGGAAATATGGGGATACAGAGTAAAACCCTGGGATTTATCCCAGATTGTAATCTTTCTGTAATTTCACGCAGATGCCGATTTGGAGTTATAAATAGTGCTACTGATCCGAAATCATTTAACTTTTATATGATATACGATAGATTAGATTAGTTAAGTTATAAACAACATGGCTAACGTTTTCTTTTTTTAAAGATGTCACTTCTTGCGTGTACCTGACATGAAATCCAGTAAACATGGTAAAGAAACTACTATATTGTTGCGTGATCTGACATGGTTATTGCAGATAGATTATGTCGTCGATTTGCGAAAAGAATATTGCTTCATTGTTCCAATGTTCCTACTCTTTATGCGTACGTAATTAATTGAACATAATGTTATTGCTTCCTGTACAAGAAATGAAATATTGCAATTTTTCTCTTCTGGATATCTAAATGTTTTCTGGATTCTAAATGTTTTCTTACGCAGAGGAATGTAAGCTTGGGCGTGAAGAGAGTATACCTGTCGTACATGAGGATATAGGTGATATGTGTTACAAATACATTGAACTACAGTTCGTGCGATGTAGCATGGTGCGGGTGACAGTTGCCTGTTAGACGTTCATAATACGTACTATTATCGTGAATCCCGGCAAACTTTCGAGAGTATAATGAACTGTCATCCGCACTTTGCTACAGCGCTCGAACTGTAAGACAAATATAATAGGTACATTTATTTGACGCAAAGTTAAACAAATGATTACAGTGGAACTAGACGGCTATAGTAAAATCTTTTATTTTTTTAAATTCTTAAAATCCTCACGAAATCCACCGCACTATCCAAGCTATGAACTCCTGTTTTGAAGTCCAAAACTGTTTACTTTTTTTAGGGAACAAATGCGATATTATCTCTGAAAGAGTGATACAAAATCATTCTATGCATAGCGTTGCAATTTGCAACGGACGCCGGGAATAGCTACTTTTTTATTCGATCGATCAATGTATTTTTTATACAATTCCTGTGAAATTGAATCACGTTGTCAACTCCATTGGTATTCCATTTCGTAAGTAAACGTTTACCTTATAAATATTAAAATACGAACATCGTAACTTAATTGGTTTCGTTCCAAAAGACCTTGACCTCCTACCCGTGGCTTTCAGGTTTCAATGCTAACTATGGAATTCATATTTCAGCTTCCTTTTCAAAGCTGGGCCGGTTCGTGGCTTCCGCGGTTTCTACAATTTACCACTTTTCACATTTTCATCATAAGATATTAGTCAGCGTACCAACGTTCGTTAGTTCAACCATGAAAGGTCTTGTGACCTTTCATAATATTCTGTAGTTCACTGACAATAACCTCGGCTAGCTTTCATAAAAAAAGTTTTGCACATAAAGTTTTTTGTGCAAATCATAATAGCATTGTTAGGAGTTGCTCTTTTTAGCAACATGAAAAGTATTCTAGACCGCATTTCGTGTCTGAAATTTTATACGAAAGAAGAAATGTAATTACTTTTACTGGAAAAAACGGAAAGAACAAAAAGGAAAAGGAAGAAAAGGTCAGTGTAATATATATTTTTTTAATTTTAGCTATTTAAACAATGAAATATTTCGGTCGATATGACAATTTCGAGTAGTTGTATCAGGATTTGCCCTCTACTTGTTCTGTCAAGCAAAAGAAAAGTGTGATATACGGGAAACTACAAATGTTTAGCAAATTAGATGAACAACCTACGAGTAGGTTATAATCGTGCTTTCTAGCACATTCAGTGTTATAAAACTGATTCAGTCTATCCCAATTTAGTGAGTCGACTAAATGAGTTCCGTAGTCAGTAACGTGTTTGCAATTTCCTGGCATGCACACGACGCTGACGTCCATTCTGTTACTCATGTTATTATGTTAGTTTTTTTCTAAATCCTCATCATCAAATTCGTAGAAGATTTAATGAAAGTCTATAATGTCAAAAGAATTAAAAGTGTCTGAACTTTTCGTTAAATTTTCATGAGTCAAGATATTCCACAATTAGGTAAGATTTTTATGTGTCCACAATATTGAATTTCAATATTTGAGTGCATATTAAATGACAATAGCTTCTCGGCTTTGGGAGTCGAGTCAAAGAGACTTGTATCTATTGTCAACCTATTACAGACTTTTCGCGTTACTGGTGGGTTGGTTATGAGGCATTTGGGCATGTATACTAAAATTTCAACACATGGTTTCTCTTGTATACAACTTATAATGCAGTTCTGGTTTGTGGATGCGTTGTTTATAGAAAGTCCTGTGTTGATTTTAGGGAAGTATTAGGTTTTTTATTCATTGTAGCTCAAGTCTGATTTAGGGGTATTTTGGGCTACCTACCTACTGGCAACTCATCATATAGCAATTAAACAACGAATTCCCGGCAATCGGCATTAGTACCCCTATAAATTTAACTTGCTTTCATCTTAAACTACCGTCAATTAACATCAGATTAAGATAGCTAGTTGAAAAAATACTTGCATCCGTACGTTGTGCATCAAAGGTAAACAATTTAAATTTTATCACCGTTGTGAAAAGTAAATTGTATTGAAAGTAAAGAGAGAAGCTGTTCTAATCGAGCAATCAACTTTAAACCTCAATTACTTAAATTGTACCGAGCGCTTCTTACCAAGTGTACACCAGTGGTTAAACGTCGTTTGTTTTCTTTACGTAATGTCAGCGTAAGATGGCCGGTAATCGACCCTAATTCCACAGTCTGGTGCAACCATTAATCACCGTTACAGGTCCTTGCATTTGTTACCTAAAACTCAAAATTAATAGCATTTATAGCTCTACTCTTTGTAAAGAAATTCGTTTAACATTTTCTTTGTATTTTAATACTTGTTTCTTATTTTATTTACATAAAAAAACATCAGCGTACATTCTCCTAAACCGTGGACAGTAAGTGGATTTCACTGTCAAAGCTCTATCCGTTGAGCTATTGAGGCTTGGCTTTTTTTGCTGGAATAAATGGATAGATTAATAAAGCTTGCGAAGTGACAAAATACTGACCCAATTTGTACACCCAGCATACCCGTACAACGCGCAAGGCCATCTATAGGCTCCCCTTTTTTTTCTCTCTCTCCGTTTTCCGACACAATTTATAACTTGTCAGATAAAAGTTTAATACATTCAAGCCACGTCTAAGCTATGGTTGATACATTGGCGAAATATTTGCCGTATTTTAACAAGGTTTTATTTATCATGAGGGTATGGCAGCTTTTTAGTATCTATGTAAAGTTCGATTCTATTTAGGGTACTTCTTTGACAATGCTAAACTAAACGAGATAAATCTTTCGAATTAGTGCTAATTTGTCTTAACAAACAGCCTGGTGTTACATGGTTATGTAGAAAACGCAATGTTACATAAATTCCAGTAAATGTTACATTTGCTTGAATTTAGGTTATATTTGTTGTTAGGTTAATTTGTCATCTTTTTGATTTTAAAAACCTACTTTTGCTAACAGTTTTATATGGGAACACATATGGTGTTTATTAATAAACTAACTAGTAATATTTGAATTAATAAATTAGAATGTATTTTGGAATAATAAACTTATTACTATTTTCTGATTTACATAAAAGCTTGAACATTCAAAACAGTATGACGTAGCTACAGTGATCCTTTGAGAATCAACGCTATAATCGAATCGTTTACGAGTATAAACGCTTGATACCATGCGTTGAGAGGCACTTCAACACCAGCTCAAGGGGGAGTTAACTGTATAATATTAAATAGTTAAGTCGTTGAAATTGTTGACGATTCAGAATTTTAAGATCTTCGAAAGTAATTTTCGTTTACTTTTTTGAATTAATGTACAGATATAAAGTCAAAGTATGAAAATAGAAGAGCAGATAGACGTTTGGGTCCTAATGTTTTGGAATGTCGACCCCACACTAGAAAGCGTAGTGTTTTTCAATCCCACACTTGGTGGACCGACGATATCAAGCGGGTTACAGGGAGCCGCTAGATCTAGGCGACTTCAGACCGTGCTGTTTAGAAGTATTTACTAAAGGATGTATCTAATATAAATCTCCATTGGCTAATAGTGATAATGATGATTGTGATGCACGAAAGTAAATAATATAGATTGAGAGTTGTGGTTTGTCTGAAAAAGATTGCTGTAAAAGAGAAGATTGTCTATGCGCATTTGCTTCTAACTTTGTTGTTTTATTTTATTATATTTATCTGTACGTCCATCTATCTTAGTTTGATAGAGTTCGTTAAATGTCTCGTTATAATTAGCATAGCGCGCTCTAAATTCATCTCGATTCCAGCAGCGTATCTCTCTTCCCTAAACAATATATCCAGGACCATTTGTCGAATCTAAATGTGATATATCATTTCCATAAAGATGACAAACATCTAAAGATTTTATTTATAAATCATTTTTATGTGCCACCCATTCTTAGTGAAATTTATTTATGTGTATTTAGATGTTTTAAGTTACCGAATGTTCGTTTGTGATATTTGATGCCAAATCAACGCGAAAGAGCCTTAATATTTATGTCTATAAATCTCGATGAATGTCAAATATTCTACTAAATAATTTAATAGTCATATATTATTTAATAGTATGTTTCATTGGTCCAGTTGTCTGTTATGGGTTCTGGGTCGAACTAAAAAATATTGTTTCTTGTAATTAATTTTTAATAGAACCAGAGTTGTGAAAATACAGGTAAACTTTAAACCTTTGGTCTTGGTCATTATCATTAACATGATGATAGTGATTTTATTGATCTAGTGAAACAAACGTGATGAATGTCAATCAGAATTAAAACAGCGTTGTGGATCTAAACTTCCAATTTATAAATAGAAACTTCTGACCCAGCAGTGAGCCATTAAAATATGTGGATGATGATGAAAATGACTACATTTGTATCTCATACAGTAGATCACTGACTGAATACTAAATTGTTAATAGTAGTCTGAGTCTGTATGATAATTTAGATTACAGATCACATGCACATTTAACTCACTGGACGCAATAAATCTTAGAACAATAAACATGACACGCTTTTAGGTCAAAGTGATTTATTTATTCATTCTAATATGAGCTTCAAACCAAAATTCGAATAAAATTAATAGTACAGGCTATACTCGAATATATGAATTCTGTGTATATTCATTGTATATACTTGTACACATGTATTTTGTGATAATTGCATTGTTTTTATAACTTGCAGTGCCCTGCGCTTTCCAGTCGCAGATCCCGTTTCGATTGGATATCGGAATAAATAAAATAAAAAATGAAATTAGCATATCAAGACTATAATTTAACTATATATCTCTGTTCAATATCCAAATTCTTTCAGTCATTCTGGCGTAATGATTTACAACATCCATCCATAGGTACATGCTACCGAACTTTAGTATACTCGTAATTATAATAAAAGTAAGAAAGTCAAAGTAAAAATTTCTTTATTCAATGATAACTTATGTTCATTTTGTCGTCATTTGTTTGTTTGTAATCTATACTAATATTATAAAGAGGTAAAGTTTGTAAGTTTGTAAGTTTGTCACATTTTTTAAATGGGGTAATCTTCGGAACTACTGGTCCGATTTTAAAAATTCTTTCACCAGTAGAATGCTACATTATCGGGGAGTGCTATAGGCTATATTTTATATTGGTATCATATATATTAGCCGAGTTATCACAGTTTTTGTCATACAGGTCGGACCGAAAATCCTCTTAGGCAGACTTATTCGCATGCGCTGCCTTAACCATTGTGTAAAATTGAAATTAATGTATGGAGGCTTTATGTATCTTTAAAAGTTCTACAAAAAAGTCCGCGACACCATATACCTATCTTCTATACATTAGCAGATATAGTACCTTTTGTGTTTTAAAAATTATTAATTTTATATACTTAGGTTTGCGTCATTATTTATGCTACTTAACTTAAATCCTTATCAAAATAAATTATTTAATAATCACAAGGATGTTATGGAGATAAGATTTGCCCTTTATAGTATGTTAATTAGTTAAATAATTTCGGAGATAATACAAAATTTCTAAAAGGCGCAATGCCGCTTATGTTTAAGCGCCAACCGCCAAATTAAGTTGAACCTTCCTCTATAGGTTTCTACGTATTTTATAGGGATCAGCATTTTTGGTTACTAAACTCTATGTAGGCGTTTTATTAACCGACTTCAAAAAGGAGGAGGTTCTCAATTCGGCCGGTATTTTTTTTTTTTTTTTTTTTTTTTATGTATGTACACCGATTACTCAAAGACGCCTGGACCGATTTCAAAAATTCTTTTTTTGTTTGAAACGGTATAGTCCCCATTTGGTCCCATTGCCATCATGACAAGATCTGATGATGGAATCCTGGAGAAATTGAGGGGAACTTTCGAAAATTATATGGGTGTCTAGTGTGTTCGTGAACTTTTCCATTTAGTGCCTTTAAGAAATACAAAATTATGAAGGTTTAAAATCGATCTGATGATGGAGTCATAAAACAGACGAGGGAACTCCTTGGCGATTTACAGCAGTTACCTTGTGTTTGGGCTTGATTAATTTGTCTTAATGAGAACTTTCCACATAGATAGGTTGTGACTGTCATTTAGGGGGTTGGTGATGAAGACCAAGGACAATTAAGGGAACTCCTTAACAGTTAACAGTTAACAGTAACTACCTTGTGTTTGGCCTTGATTAATTCGTATTGCTGAGAACTTTCTACCTAGATGAGTTGTGTCTGTTATTAGGGGTCTGATGATGAAGACCAAGGTCAATGAAGGGAACCCCTTGACGGTTTACGGTAGCTACCTTGTGCTTGGGCTTGATTAATTTGTATTGCTGAGAATTTTGTACCAAGATGGGTTGTGACTGTCATTAGGGGTCTGATGTATTCGTTTGAGATGAAATTTTACACTAAAAATTGAAAAATAATAAAAATTTTAATAAAAAAAATACAACCGACTTCAAAACCAAAAAGCGTACCCACTAAACTAAAAAGCGAAAAATAACATCATAATATGTTCTACATGCTGATCAGTATGAAGTCGGTGCTTAGCCGGTGTTGTCTTAATTTAAGCCATTTCTGACAGGACCACATGAAACAACATTGTCTGCAAAATCTAAATCTATAAGATATGCACACATGGCTTGAATTAATACATCACCGGCTTAGCACCGCCTTCATACTGATCAGCATGTAGAACATATTATGATGTTATTTTTCGCTTTTTAGTTTAGTGGGTACGCTTTTTGGTTTTGAAGTCGGTTGTATTTTTTTTATTAAAATTTTTATTATCTATATCTATACTAATATTATAAAGAGGTAAAGTTTGTAAGTTTGTAAGTTTGTCACATTTTTTAAATGGGGTAATCTTCGGAACTACTGGTCCGATTTTAAAAATTCTTTCACCAGTAGAATGCTACATTATCGGGGAGTGCTATAGGCTATATTTTATATTGGTATCATTTATATTAGCCGAGTTATCACAGTTTTTGTCATACAGGTCGGACCGAAAATCCTCTTAGGCAGACTTATTCGCATGCGCTGCCTTAACCATTGTGTAAAATTGAAATTAATGTATGGAGGCTTTATGTATCTTTAAAAGTTCTACAAAAAAGTCTGCGACACCATATACCTATCTTCTATACATTAGCAGATATAGTACCTTTTGTGTTTTAAAAATTATTAATTTTATATACTTAGGTTTGCGTCATTATTTATGCTACTTAACTTAAATCCTTATCAAAATAAATTATTTAATAATCACAAGGATGTTATGGAGATAAGATTTGCCCTTTCGGAGATAATACAAAATTTCTAAAAGGCGCAATGCCGCTTATGTTTAAGCGCCAACCGCCAAATTAAGTTGAACCTTCCTCTATAGGTTTCTACGTATTTTATAGGGATCAGCATTTTTGGTTACTAAACTCTATGTAGGCGTTTTATCTATATCTATATCTATACTAATATTATAAAGAGGTAAAGTTTGTAAGTTTGTAAGTTTGTCACATTTTTTAAATGGGGTAATCTTCGGAACTACTGGTCCGATTTTAAAAATTCTTTCACCAGTAGAATGCTACATTATCGGGGAGTGCTATAGGCTATATTTTATATTGGTATCATATATATTAGCCGAGTTATCACAGTTTTTGTCATACAGGTCGGACCGAAAATCCTCTTAGGCAGACTTATTCGCATGCGCTGCCTTAACCATTGTGTAAAATTGAAATTAATGTATGGAGGCTTTATGTATCTTTAAAAGTTCTACAAAAAAGTCCGCGACACCATATACCTATCTTCTATACATTAGCAGATATAGTACCTTTTGTGTTTTAAAAATTATTAATTTTATATACTTAGGTTTGCGTCATTATTTATGCTACTTAACTTAAATCCTTATCAAAATAAATTATTTAATAATCACAAGGATGTTATGGAGATAAGATTTGCCCTTTCGGAGATAATACAAAATTTCTAAAAGGCGCAATGCCGCTTATGTTTAAGCGCCAACCGCCAAATTAAGTTGAACCTTCCTCTATAGGTTTCTACGTATTTTATAGGGATCAGCATTTTTGGTTACTAAACTCTATGTAGGCGTTTTATCTATATCTATATCTATATCTATACTAATATTATAAAGAGGTAAAGTTTGTAAGTTTGTAAGTTTGTCACATTTTTTAAATGGGGTAATCTTCGGAACTACTGGTCCGATTTTAAAAATTCTTTCACCAGTAGAATGCTACATTATCGGGGAGTGCTATAGGCTATATTTTATATTGGTATCATATATATTAGCCGAGTTATCACAGTTTTTGTCATACAGGTCGGACCAAAAATCCTCTTAGGCAGACTTATTCGCATGCGCTGCCTTAACCATTGTGTAAAATTGAAATTAATGTATGGAGGCTTTATGTATCTTTAAAAGTTCTACAAAAAAGTCCGCGACACCATATACCTATCTTCTATACATTAGCAGATATAGTACCTTTTGTGTTTTAAAAATTATTAATTTTATATACTTAGGTTTGCGTCATTATTTATGCTACTTAACTTAAATCCTTATCAAAATAAATTATTTAATAATCACAAGGATGTTATGGAGATAAGATTTGCCCTTTATAGTATGTTAATTAGTTAAATAATTTCGGAGATAATACAAAATTTCTAAAAGGCGCAATGCCGCTTATGTTTAAGCGCCAACCGCCAAATTAAGTTGAACCTTCCTCTATAGGTTTCTACGTATTTTATAGGGATCAGCATTTTTGGTTACTAAACTCTATGTAGGCGTTTTATCCATTTACTAATAGATGGCGTTGAGCAAAAACACCATATTTTTGTACGGCGCTAGGGAGATTTATGCCGACTACATGATGATCGAAATAACGAAATTGATTGTTCATACATTGGTGACTGGTGTTGGTGGTGAAAATTTACTTAGATTTTGGCAAGTCGATGTTAATTGTTAATGATTATGTTCTACTTCTAGGCACGTACCACGTAGGTAGTTAAAGTTAGCTAGGTACTGTTTGTCTGACTCTGTCTATTTACGTATTTGCTTTTTAGATTTAGAAATAGAGATTAGAGACATACTTTAAGTTTTAATTTATAGTTTAGATACGTCGTACTTTCTTTGTTTAGGTTCAGGACCAGGTTCAGGTAATCAGGTTTAAACTTTAAATTCAAATAAATAATTTGTAATTTTATTTTATTCGTTTCGTTTCGACTTTCGACTTTCGTCATACGTATTTCGTGTAATTAGTTATTATTTCGTTTTATGGTATTATTTCGATTGTTGTGTATATAAATTAATTAAAACTTAGTAAGTGTAATTATAGTGTTTTGTGTTAACTTAATTTTGTAAAAGATATACATACGTAGTCTATACTTCTATACTAATATTATAAAGAGGTAAAGTTTGTAAGTTTGTAAGTTTGTCACATTTTTTAAATGGGGTAATCTTCGGAACTACTGGTCCGATTTCACCAGTAGAATGCTACATTATCGGGGAGTGCTATAGGTTATATTTTATATTGGTATCATATATATTAGCCGAGTTATCACAGTTTTTGTCATACAGGTCGGACTGAAAATCCTCTTATACAGACTTATTCGCATGCGCTGCCTTAACTATTGTGTATATGCCTTAATTGAAATTAATGGAGAAATGAATTAATAATTTATGGAGACTTTATGTATCTTTAAAAGTTCTACAAAAAAGTCCGCGACACCATATATCTATCTTCTATATATTAGCTGATATAGAAGAAAAAAGGCCTTTTGTGTTTTAATTTTATAAAATTTAATTTTATATACTTAGGTTTACGTCATTATTTATACAACTAAACTTTAATCCTTATTAAAATAAATTATTTAATAATCACAAGGGTATTATGGAGATAAGATTTGCCCTTTACAGTATGTTAATTACTTAAATAGTTTCGGAGATAATACAAAATTTCTAAAAGACGCAGAAATTCCACTATATGACGCCCGGCGCTTTCATTTACGTAGTTCCCGTTCCCGTGTGAATATGGGGATCAAACATAGCCTTGGACACTCGCAAATAACGTAGCTTTCTATTGGTAAAACAATTTTCCAAATCGGTCCAGTAGATCCAGAGATTACCTCCTACAACCACACGAACTTTACCTCTTTATATTATTAGCATAGAAGTCTCTATTTCTCTTGGTCATACCACCACTCTCGAAGGACTGGACCGATTTTGCTAAGGGTAGGAGTAAGATAGAGAAGTTACAGGGTAGGTTAGGGTACGGGTAGGGAAGCGTAGGGGTAGTGTAGGGGTAGGGTAGGTTTAGGGCCGGGTTTAGGGTAGTGGTAGGGTCGGGGTAGAGGTAGGGTAGTGGTAGGGTAGAGGTACGGGTAGGATAGGGAAGTGGCAGGGTAGGAGTAGGATAGGCGTGAGATAGGGGTACGGGTGGGATAGGGGTAGGAAAGGGATAGGGTACGGGGAGGGTACGGATAGGATTGGGGTAGGGTATAGGTAAGGTAAGGGTAGGGTAGGGGCAGTGGTAGGGTTGGGGTAGTGATAGGGTAGGGGTATGGTAGGGGTAGGGTAGGTTAGGTTAGGTTAGGGGGTAGTAGTAAAATTGACATCGAAGTTTACGCAGACGAAGTCGCGGGCGTCCGCTAGTGTAAAGTAAAGTTCAATCAACGAGCTTTCCAAAAGCGCCTTGGCTCATAACAAGTAAATATCAAGTAACTAAACTATGTAGTTTTTATAAAGTTATTATCATATTCGGCTCACTGTTGAGCAGGAGTCTCCTCATAGAATGAGAGCGGTTAGGCTAATAGTCCACGACGCTAACCGAATGCGGATTGGCACACGTATTTGATCAAGAAAATTCTTAGGAATTAACGTGATATTTGATTTCTTAAAATGCGCAAAACATAAAAGTCGGAGGTGCATGCCTCGGTCTGGATTCGAATCTACGTCGTCCGAATCAAAGGCAAAGGCCAATCTAATGTAAGGTTTACTTATTGGGTAATTAGTTTATGAAATCCATAATCATGAATAAGTGTGTAGAGTATGAAAATTTTTCTGTTCATCTCAATTCAAATATATAGTCCAAACAGCTGCATAGTTTTCAGTAGCTTCTCTATTTACTACCAGACATAATTTTGTAAACTCAGGTACATAAATATACGTGAAAATATAAACGGTATACACAGCTCAAGAATTCTACGAGGTTTCGTCTCACGCAGCTGAGCCGGCTTCACAAATCGCTATGCAGTCAGAATTCTCGCCGACTCAGTAGTTACGCTCACTCTCGCAGTGTTGGACGCACCGCGTGCTCCCTGTCACAGGCTAACGTACTGGCTTTATATTTACATGTGCACTTATTGTTGGTTCTTTTAGTTTTGTTACGCTGTGTCGTTTCCAAGTGAACTTTTGTTACTTCTCTGACGGACTGATTCGCTATATCCTGTTTGACGCCGGTTTTGTTTTGATATGTGAGTATTTGTGGATGTGTATTTATTTTCATATTACTTTACTGCGTTACCATGACTTTTAGAAAAATTAAACACTTCATTTTTATTTATTAGCATTATTGCTGTTTTCTGATCCTTGTGGTTTTAATATATACTTACAATGCGATTTAAGTTTCACAATGATTTCCTTGTAATTTTATAAAATACAAGTTTCACTCACTTATACAAGATTACGTGGCTATAAAATATCCTATAACACTCAAAAATAAAGTAGCTTTCTATTGGTAAACTAATTTTCAAAATCCCTTCAACCTCACAAATTTTACCTCTTTATAATATTAGTATAGATTGATTTACAGTGCTTATATGATTTTTGATTTAATGAAAATTGCCCATTGAAATTACCTTCACTTTTCCCCAAATCAATCATTAATTTTATTTATATTACACATTATAATATTATACTTAGAATGAGTTTCACAATTATTTCCTTATTAATTTTATAGAATACTTGTTACTGTATTTTTAGTAATAAGGTTTATGTTTAAGGTTTTATTGTACACGAGATCATTAGGTTTAATGCATCTGTGAAACTAGGTTCTGAGTATATCCGCGTATCTGCAGACCGGTTGGAAAGTGACGTTTTGTTAACAGATCCGGATTCTGTATACACTATTGAGTTAATTGACAAACAGTAGTGCTTGAAGTTTTTGATAACTTTCTTTCATACATTTTGTACGAGGTTATGCGTTTTACTTATTTTCAACTAATTGCGCTCAATAATGCTATTTTATTCTTAATTGTTTTATATAAAACAGTATTTGTCAATATTTTCTCTATTAAACTTAAATTTACATTTTTTGTGTCATAAATCAATGAAATATTAAAACGATCATCTAAACTCGAGAGTGATTTAGGACATCAACGTTTTCAATATTACCTATTTTTATCGCATTGTCGTCTGATTTAATAACGAAAAAATACATTTTGTAGAAAAACAATTGGACCTTGTTGGCCGTCCTGTCCCGATATTAAACAATCTATAGGATATCTGGTTTTTAGTTAATCGACATTGATTTGGTTATATTCGGTTAGCACGATAGTATTCTACGTTTTGACCCCAATACAATGCAACTTTACAAAAACTTAAACGAGTTTTAACACACCTGCCTTTTCTGCATTTTGGATACATTTTTGTAGCTGCATCCAATTATTTCATTAAAAGCAGCTGAAATAATGTATGATGGTTATAAGCAATAGGCTTCTAAATTGATACTTACATGTTTGAACTTTAAAGTACTCCATGCAGTTAGCAATTAACTAATTGAGAGATAATTGCAGCTGACCAAAGATGCAGATGCTTGAGACACAATTAAAATTTTAAGTCCTTTGTTCGCTCTTCAGTCTCGAAGTCTTTTCCACTACTACAATAAGTGCTACAAGAATGCCTTAGTTATGGAAATACATAAAAAAACTAGCAAATAACAATAATCACTTTTCAGTATAATCAACGAAATAATAAAAACTTATTGTTTTAAGATTTACTCATACTCGTGCGTACTGAATTTCACTATGACCCTGATAAAAGTACAGGTTAAAGTTTTAGCATAAAATGGAATTTTATTTCACAAAGCAAATCTTAATTAAAGTTTGCCAAGTTAAAAAATTGCAAGAGAATTCGTTTGTAAGACTTTTTATGATTTCTCCAATAGGTAAAATATTTTGATGTTTTTAAACTGTGCACGATATATTTTTAACCGACTTCATCTTATAAATGAAGATTCTCTAAAATCCCAATTTGCCGCTCCGAGAGAGTTCGTGTTTAATACCTATATTAGTTTCTGAAGGAATATTCAAATATTTATACGTTTGTCTTATTACGTCTCGTTATAAACCAGTAATAATAAATGCAACAATAATAACAATATTGAACAGTATAATTAAAAAGATTCGTGTTTGATATATTAATTTTTGAAGAAAAATCAAAAATTTTATACGTTTGTCTTAAGGCGTATCATCGGTTAGTTATACTTCGACAATAAATGCATCAATATTGAACAGTCTAATTATATCTTATGCGGTGTAATATTCTTTAGACGCATTTGTTGCTCAAATTAAGTGCTTTATTATTTCCTAACAGTTGTCGAGATTGTGTATGAATTTGGATCAATGTATACCTCATCCTAACAGATACAGTTTATATAAGCTTTAAGATCTGCCAGATCCCGGGCGTGTAATTTATTTTCATAGTAATGTATTGTCGGTAAATAAACACCTGATGGTTAACGTATTAACTACCGGTCAGTGAACCCGGCATGTTGTTTTAGATCATCGACCTTTTCAATTATAAATCTCTAGTTTAGGATGCTGGTGTACATGCAAATTACTCGTACCTACTTACTCTTTTAATATAAATACTTTTTTTAGTTTCAACGCTTTCATACTTTTTAAATTTAAAAGTATATATAAGCTTTGTTTATTAAAATTTTATAAAATTAACCTTATATTTGGTAGTATTTGTATTACATTTTGATAATGTAATAGTTTTGAAATTGTAGAAAACTAAACTAATTTATGAAACTTTATTATTTAGTAACGAAATTAAATACTGTGCGTGTACATTTTGTTATACTTCATGGACATTGTCATTCAATTGAAACCCATGGGATGTGCAGCCATGTTGTTACTATTTTGACGTGGTGTTTTCATAATAAAAAAACTAGCTGACACGGTGAACTTTGTACCACTAATACAAACGTTTCCATACAAAAATGAGAAATGAAATGAGGTTTTCTGGCAGATACTGCTATAAGCAATAAGCCCGCCTTTCCACATACTTGTTTACTATGTTTTCTTCTATTTTCTTTGTTATTGTTTTTCTTTTGTGCAATAAACAAAAAATAAAAAATGTGTCCTTTGTAATAATTATTTAAAGGTTTACTTAGTTAGTCTGGTATCACATAAGAACCTAGGCTAAAAATCAGTTCACAACTCGTATTAACACTGCAAACATTCTGATGTTTCTCTGATGGTGACTCTTTCAGTTTTAAACAGTCAAACAGTTCGTAACGATTTTTTGCCTTATAAAATCGACGTTTCATCTTCAATATAGGTAAAAGTCCATCATTTTTGAAACTACTAGGAAGCAATAATAATTCATTGCAAATTATTCTCTCGAGCAAATTGATCGATGATGTCACCTTATCACATTTATAAATCACTGCTATTTCAAACGCAATGGCTTCAATAAAAAATAAAAGGCCATCATTTACTTTTGTTACACAATGCCATCGTTCTTCGTCTGCAGCTGTCACTTTCGAGGACGTAGAAAGGTGAAATTCGATATTACGTACAAGATCTTCATCGGCTTAGCATTTTAAAGTTCGACCTTGTATTTTAATCGTATGTATCATGTTAAGTGCGAGTCTCTTGTGGGGAGGAATTAAAATGATTTCTCGTGAGATTTAATGGTTTTGTTTTTTTTTTTTATTTTATCCGTAAAGGCTAACTGTAGGTACTTTATTCATATCGAAATAATACCTTATTTTAATACGATTTAAATTCCTTTGTCTTTGAGTAGGTACATGCACCTAAAACTTGTGGTTATTGTCGAAGTATTATTCCCAATTAGTTTCAAATCCATGCAGGACCTTTCGTCATCAGCTTGTTCATCAACGCGATGTGAACTTCATTCTGTTTGTTTCACGCAGCATTACATAGATACTTTAAATTCTAAAATACACCATACATACTTATTACAATAGAAGAGTACCTTGCAAATAATGGAAATCATATGAATAAATAGAGAACAAAATGCAATCCAGCTAGTTGTCATTGAGATGATTTAGAACGCTCGTTAATATTCAGGTCAAATGACTAGTGATGCGTGCAATCCCATTTGGATTTGTTCGGTAATTAACATCGGTTAGGTAATAACTAATATTAAATCAGCCAATTAAGCACATAATCCACAATTTGAACAGCTTTAGAATTCCTTTCAACTACCTATCAGGTACAATTAAAACAAAATCAGCATTTAATATTACCGCCCGATTAAAGTTACCTCTTTATGTTATGTATCTTACTTGAGTTACTCCTCTACTTGTTATTTACGTTACAATAATAAATTCATTATGTACTAGAAAATAGAATTAGTAACTAGAAATGATTTAACGTTCAGGCACAATACCATGCGACCCGATTAGAAATATGGGTCAATAAACGCCATTGCCTTTGAAGTATTTTAGATTATATTATATTATGAGTCATCAATTTCCACTTAATTTCCTGAACAACTTATTTGATCAAGGGGCTAGACGGTGCAATCAGCAAATGTCATTTAAAATCCAGAGCCATGTCCTTGACATTCAATTTATTTTGAAATACGTTTCAATTTATTTGAAATCGGCTGAACAAGAATTATTAGACAACCAAACAGTTTTTCTCTGTCTTTATAGGCTACATAATTATTTTATGGTTTATGATTTGTAATGAAGTGTCTATTAAATATTAGGAACGGTCAACTTCTATTAAATGTTTTTTATTCAAGCTTATAGGCGTGTTCTTCATCGCTTCCAGTCAATTTCCTGCAGGGATTGTTTTGTCGGTCGCTGACCTATTTTACTTTCATGCGACGCAATCGCGGACGTCGCCGGGAAGTCTGAGATGTGTTACTGCCTACTTGTACTTAGTAACACACTCTGTGCTAATAATAATTTTGGGTTTATCAACATTATGCAACGCTATCAGCTAATAGTTCTCATTCAGGAACATTAAAATGCTTTTGAGAGATTCGTTAATGGATCGCAGTAGAAAATGCATTTGATACGAGTGTAAAGTAATAATTAACGTAATACTAAGATTTTACCAAGATTAAGAATTTTGTTCTTACATATTTAATAAATATGAATGTCACAAACCATACAACCAATAGTTTCCATTTAGTGTAATAGTAATAAATGGTTCAAGGCAAACTAGATGAACGATGGGTTATAATTTAACATTGATAAGTAGCCCTGCAGATTCTTGATTAACTGGATCTTTGCCAATATGATACATTTAGACAGATGGTTTTACCATTTCACATATCTATGATAGTAAAGATCCACCCAACTCTGATAGGTATCTCTCATATTAAACTGCAGACATTTATTTTACTGAAAATAAGCTGAAAAGCTTGAAACTGATTGAGCACATCATGTTGACTCGAGAACCAATATGAACTTGTGCAATCGAAAATTTCAGTTTATGAAAGTTTCAGCATATTGGAATGCTACGAGAACTATTTTTCGCTTCGCTTCTCAAACTTCTGCACTAATAAGCGATAAGATATGCCTAGATCATATTTATTTGTTGGTACGTCTACTTGTGGTATAGACAATTTTTCCCAGATAGACTGAGGTATATCTATCTTGAAGTGGTTAAAAATACAATAAAATATTGAGTACACTGGAAGCTACACTTGTGTAGTGTTTTCAATCCGCAACTTTACTGTAACTCAAATTGCAAGTAAACTTTGTTACTTTACTCTAACTTAAACTGCAAGAGAAGTGGCGAATATTGCTACAGTTGGCAGTTTTGCTATTTCATTTGAATGTACGAGTCCATAATTTTATTAAAGTGTATGCCTCAATGTAAGTTACGAGTATTATTTACATTGAGGCGGATTTTGATCGCTGTTTATTTGTGTTGAGGTATTTCGAGCTTGCATTTTGTTTTACACGGACGGACATGTTTATCGTCTAGCAACAGATAGGGGCAACTCGTAAACCGATAACGACTACTCCAAACCTACGGTGGTTTGTTTAGTTTCAGTTTGAAATTATTTTTGTACTCTTATTCCGTCTCTCTTTGTAACATTGCAAATGTTTTTTACATTGAGTAAACTAGATTATTTATTGTTGTTGATTGTGGAAATTTAAAAATGGATGTGTGAAGTATTTTGAATAGGCACATTTCTGGGTTTTATTTATATTGTGACCCAAATCGGGCTATGTTTGTCGGATTCATTGTCGGATAAATGTTAAGTGAAATTGAAAACTTGTCTCGATTTTTTGATCCCTTGACTGCGATCTCATCTGATAAGTGACGATGCAGTCTAATATGGCAGAGCGCTTACATGAAAGAGGTACAAGTTTCTACTGCATATACCTCGGGCGGTTTCTACGCGACATCAAACGGGCGGTAAATGACCTCGTCCGATTTTTACCACCAGGCAATCTGCGCCAATTTAGAAAATATAAAATCCTAAATTGACCGGAGCTCTAAATCATGGAAATCATAGCCAGGGTCAGTTTTTAGTTACAGGGAGGTCGTCAAAATTATCTATTTAAGTCTACTCGTAAATAGATAATTTTGACGACCTCATTGTATAGTCACGTAAATAGATAATTTTGACGTTGTATTGTCGTATGCTTGTTATGCAGACTTGTAATCTACCAATAAAGAAAGAATCAAGTAGAAATAATCCAGATCTGGCTTATCTGGCTTAAGCAACACCACAGACGCGACGGTCCTGAGCCTTTGTCACCAAACCGCACTACCTATATCGGATGGCGCAAACTTACAAGACCGAGAAATCAATTCTGCAAGTTCTTAATACGAAAGTTTATTCTAAAAATCCATGAATCAATTTAAATGTATATCAGAATATATTGCGTAGAAACGTGAAATTGTAATATTTAATAACAATGAGTGGTTTAAAGTAGCTCAGTACATCATTCCATTCATCCTCATTCCTCATTTGTTATCTAGTTATCTAAAAAAATATCTCCATAAGATTTTTTAGTTGAGCTAGTACATTTTCTTAAATAGTCACGAAGTTGTTAAAGTGATCTATATGGTATCACTGCACAGTTTAAAAAATAGGCTGAAGTTTTTCCCAGCCTTTAATGCGAACGTATGGCGCCGGCTCGTCGCGTCAATGGTGTTGCGAAAAGTTGTCCGATTTGGGTTATTGTTACGCGACCTTTGTCGCTATTCTCTCGGGATCCATGTCCGACGCGCCTTGATAGGTTACTGTAATTTGTCAGCCCACCGCTCTTTGTGAATATCGTGAATAGTCCGATTTGCGAACGTCCAACCGTAACTCTACGCTTGTTTCAACGCAATACGCTTGATTTGATAAGATTTGGGTCAATGATTTTACTTCGACATGGCATCGTTGTATCCAATCATCGTATTGAATTCTAATTCGTTAACAAGGTGTTAAGTCGAGTAACTTGGATAATTGCGATTATGTAGTTTAATGTTACGAGTTATGAAACTGATAAAGATTTTGCTTTATAAATACTTTTAACCACGGTAAGAAATCAACGCATGAATCATTACGGAAAGACTTTACAAACTACGGTTGACCGGTAAGAAATGCAGTAATTATCAAGACCAGTGGGAATTACAATCTTTTGCATTTGAATATATCGATACCTTACAAAAAGTAAGAATAGAGGATAAAAAATAAGAATAAGGTATGCAGACGGCGTCTGCAAAACAATCAAAGTGCAACGAACTCAGGAACTACCTCCATAATGAATGTCCAATGATTCACAGAGTTTTCTATTTAAAGAAACTGTTGCAATCACATAGTGATTCTATTACTGAGACAAAGCGAAAAAAATTCGAGCACGAAACGACCTGAAAGTCGTTAGACAATAGGACAAATCGTTGTATCAAGAAAGAGCGTGTTCTCGATACATTTGTAAGTAATGGCTTGTGTAATACCATCGCTATATCGATAAGATGACGATAAGATGAGAAAGGGCATCAGTAGTACGCGTAACTGAATCGATAATATTACTTTAGATCAGCTTGCTATAGTATTTATTTCTCGGTAGTATAGTATCGTATATCATGATGTCATAGTTATGGCACATATCAGTGACCTATATTGCATAATTAATTGGTAATTGCAGTCCATTGATTGTGACTGTATACAACTAGGCTACTAAATATGGAAAGTTAGTCATAATACCGTTTGTAGATTTATTATATATGTATATTAAGAAGAGGTGCTGTTATTTTGTTCAGTACGGTATTTATGGAAATAAAATATTCATCATTTTGATTATTTCTTTTCATTTGCACTAGAAAAAAACATAGCACTACTATTTCGTAGTAATTTGATTGACTGTCTGTTGGGAGTTTTATGTTTGATTCTGTGATTATTTATGTATTTATTAACCACTATTTACTGTTTCGTATCCTTAACAAACTGGATTTTATTTGGGTGCTAACTTTATAGACTAGATCTGGTTTTGTAGAATTTAAATACTCGTAATATTGCAAATTGAAATCACTCTTAATTAACACGGTTTCGTATTTTCGCGAATGCAGTAAATGCAATTGTCGAATGGATTTCGATATTAAACCGAAATTCATCGAACGTTTAAATTAATTCACTGCGGCAGTTTTAATTCAAACTCGATACCCGGAGTGTTTAATTTTAATATCTCACAATACACATAGATCACTGTTAACTATGAACTTTTTTGTAGAATATTGTGTATGTGTATTTTGTGAGTAAACTTCTCTTTTATCTTTTAAAACTAGCTGACGCCGCGCGGTTTCACCCGCGTGGTTCTCGTTCCCGTAGGAGTAAGGGGATAATATATAGCCTATAGCCTTTCTCGATAAATGGGCTATCTAACACTGAAAGAATTTTTCAAATCGGACCAGTAGTTCCTGAGATTAGCGCGTTCAATCAAACAAACAAACTCTTCAGCTTTATAATATTAGTATAGATGATTCTTTTTTTAGTTTGAAATATATATGCAAGAATATTAAATTTTACTTTCCTCTGATTTGGTGCTTTTTCGCGCAACATATTATTTTATTTTTATGTATTGCTTATAATCAACCTACGCAAAATAACTTATCTATTCAATATTTAAGAGTACTACTTAAGATTTAAGTATTGTTCTACTTAATCATCATCACGCAGCTATTCTGTTCATGGTCTATCTTAGAGAACTGTACAAAGACACACGTGTTCTGAACAAAAACATGTGCACGCGCAGCTGACGCGCCACGCGCCCATTTTGAGGTTTTAACCGTTAACTCGTTGTTCGCTGCTTCCTTCTCGCCAAGTTTATTCCGTACACGTAATAATTTCTTATACACTCTTGACTCGTTGATTATTATTATGCAAAACTTTTCTTTTACGGTATTTCATTTTTTTTTGTGTCTTTTCTTATGCTAGGTTCAGGACTTCCGAAGTCTGTGTTTCCCTATTCTTACTACAACTTGAACATCTTAAAGTCCATAGCATATATCGTCTATTGATCTTATTATACAATACGTTTCTTTATACGATAATTCATTTTTGCGTATTTATCTTACATAAATTGCTATGTTCAGAAACCCCCTCCCGAATTCTGCGTTTCCTGATTTTTACCTACAATATGTTACAGACAGTGGTGAATATCTATCATCTTCTAGCGTTCTACCTTTGGTACTACTGGTGGCAACTAGTTGGGCGCAATACGTATAAAAATATAAATAAAATAGTTGCAGAAATTCTCAAGATTGTCACAAGTGTTTTAATCTGACTAATTAACACTTTGACATTTATGTTTCTACCAATTTCCGTTACAACACTAGTATGAGATTCATCGTCCAATTAAGCTTAATGTATTGAATGTGTGTCGTACGTTATGATTTTTCTAGACTTTATAGTTTCAATTAAAAAATAACGATCTCGTATTACGGTTTATGTGCTATAATTACATAACGAATGTTAAAAGTACAACTGTAGGTACTGTAAATTCTGATTCATAATCATACTAGTATATCATAGCATAGGTACACATTACACATACATACATAGCTATAACCCCAAATTCTGATAAAGTTATCAAAAGTTAGCGATAAAGCTAAAAAACGTATTTTAAGCGGTTCATTATTAACATATTCCTGTTATTATATTTTTACCGTGTTGTGTTTTTTAAATGTATAAATTGGCTTATCGCTTTAATATACAGTAATATCATATAATTTATAACTATAAAAGTTTCTAAAATCGCTAATAACTCAATCCCAATATTTTAGACATACAATTCATAGAATAGGTATTACTGCTATTTCGCTTATTTTTATTACGCATTTAGGAGCCTCACACAATCAGAAAAAAAAATGTAAAAAAAATGAAGAAAAAAAAATCACTTACCATCAGGTGAGATTGTAGTCAAGGGCTAACTTGTACAGAATAATAAAAAAAAAAAAAAAAATTTAACGAAGATTGTACAGCATTCAAGAAATATTGCGCTTCTCTAGCCCGACAAGCGCAGAAATTTTAAGCCCTATGTCAAAGCATGAAAGAAGTATCAAGTCGTAGAAGCGTTTGCGGAAAATTTTGTTGTGGTTATTGTTGATAATGGAGTAGCTGAAAATAACTTGGTCGTGTAGCACAATGAATTAAATGGCTATTATGTTCGGGTTGTGACCTTCAACTCGCGCGGTTGCCGATCATTATCCTGTTAGTGCCGTGTCGATGGTTAGCTACATCGTACGACACCGCAATCGTGACGTACCTTCCCTGATATTCGTACCAGGTTTACGAGAAAATGTTTGTATTCATCTAAAAATAACTAAAAAGTATTAAGCGTTTCATGTTTTGGTGACACTACCTAATATTATGGAATGACAAATGACGGATAATTTTCCGGAGATACGAGCAATATAGCACAAAAGTTAAACGTTAGCAATTTATTCTGTTTTAGCTTCTATTTAGGATAATTAGGATAAATATTTCTGTTTAGGATAAATATCTACTGCACTTTTCCTTGTAGTTTCGCCCGCATAAATCAGATTCCCGTGGGAATGTCGAGATAAAATATAACCTATTGAGTATAGTATATTACACACTGTAATCTATCTCTGTACCAATCTTTATCCAGATCCATTGGTTTAATAAATATAATCAGACTTTTATTTACTAGTGGTCGCCCAGTGGTCAAAATAAAAATTCATCTATAGTTAGTTAGTTATTGTCAACATCTCTCACACACTCACTCAATCACTTTATCGTCACTTATGTTTGTATGTGTATTGTGTATGTTGTTTATTGTGTAACAAACAGTAATGTGTGCAAGGTTTATTTTAATTACCTTAACATATTTTAATGCTTTATGTATTTCTTCACCATATAAATTTTAACTGTGTTAAATTAGGGCGTAAACTACTCTTATGATCTCTTGGCTTTCTGTTAGTAAAATAATTTCACGTGTTATTAGTAAAATAATTTAATCAAATCGGTGCAGTATCCAGAGATTACCATCTTCAACCTCACAAATTTTACCTCCTTATATTGGGTAATATTATAGATATACTAACAGAGAACATTTTCAACATCTCAGAAATGTTTCACCGGCTTTTACTAGTTTCCTACAAACATTCAGTTTCAACGTGAACCACCTAAGAGTGATTTAACTAATTGGTCGCATTCTCTGGTTGCGTTTTACACGGTCTAGCAATGACGCTTGTTTAGAGTTTACAGCTCGTTTGAAGCAATCAGCACATCAAATTGGAAGTGGAACATTAGTGGATGGGCAGACTAGTGCGATACGGAAACGTTCGTCGAGTATACTGTCATCATCATGATGATTATATGCTTTGATTATGATTATAGGCTTAGGTGATGTTAAATCAACTTTTGTTTTGCGAGACGTTAGGAGCTTATTTTATTTGTCACCTCACTACGTAGACCTGCGATATGGAAACGTTCGACGATTATACTGTCATCATCATCATCATGATGATTATTGGCTGGTGATGTTATTTCAACTTTTGTTTTGTAATACGTTAGGAGCTTATTTTATTTGTCACCTTACTAGGCAGTCTAGTGTGATATGGAAACGTTCGTTGAAAATACATCATCATCAT
The DNA here is from genome assembly GCF_947172395.1 of Bicyclus anynana. Classification (NCBI taxonomy): domain Eukaryota; kingdom Metazoa; phylum Arthropoda; class Insecta; order Lepidoptera; family Nymphalidae; genus Bicyclus; species Bicyclus anynana. Next base: position 14,774,335 of record NC_069087.1, read on the forward strand.
AATCATCATCATCATGATTATAAGCTGGTGATGTTACTTCAACTTTTGTTTTGTAATACGTTAGGGGCATATTTTATTCGTCACCTTACTAGGCAGTCTAGTGCGATACGGAAACGTTCGTCTTATACAGTCATCATAATTATGATGATTATAGGCTGATGATCAACTTTTGTTTTGTAATAGCTTAAGGGCTTATTATGTGTCACCTTTTCAGGCAGACTAGTGCAACGCAGAAATTTTCTTTAATTTTATCGTCATCAGTCGTCCATCATCATTATAGGCTGGTGATGTTTTTAGGGTTCCATAGTTATTATTTGTCACCTGCCTAAGCAAACTAGTGCGATACGTAAATATTACTCAAGTTTTACTGCCATCATCATGATTATAGCATGGTGATGTTACATCAACTTTGTAATAACAAAAACCCTATCGAAAAATTCGCATCACCAATTATTTTAGTAATAGGATACCGCGTAGAAACAAAAAACAACCTTATTTATTACAAGATCAATAGGTAAATCTACACCCTCCTTTAACAGTCAGTTTTAAGAAAACCGTGTCAGGGTTATGTGCTGATTAGATAAACATATCAATAACATATACGAGTATGTAATAAAAAAAGTTTCTATTATGTCACTTATAAATATTGTCTCGGTCATCTTAAAGTAGATTGTAAAAACCAGTCTTGACTTTAATATAAACTTTAATTAAAAGATCACAACAAAGGCTACAGAAATGGGTTAATTGCTGAATTAGCGTTAACACATGAGGAATACGTTATCATAAATGCATACAAATTGAATTATATCATACGAAATTATAGTCGCATTCCAAATATTTTTATTACGTATTATACAAATATATTCGTCGTGTCCGTTTGTGATTTCAAAATTAATTTAAAAAATTTTAGTAAAAAAATATTTTTGGATGTTCGTTTGCTTCTCAGCACACTGTAAAAGTACGCAAAATAAACAAGCCGTAGTTGATGTATCCACATCAGTAAACTGCCTTATTTATTTACTGCAAATGCAGCTGAGCTATGTATATGCATACGTTTGTTTTCCTATATAAGCACCCCACTGAAGTTTACAATCCACTGACAAAACTGAAATTCTCCCTTTTCAATGTTTCAACATTTTTCATAATAGACTTCTATTTTTGTGACATTCAATTCATGTGGTTATGAAAATTCAATACATTTACTTTTCTTTGTTAAATTGTTATTGATAACTTTTTTAAACCAAAGCAAAAGTAACTTATCGACAGTAGTATACTATCAAGGGACGGTATAATTTTACTTTATATTATTTAAAGTTACAAAATCTTATTACGAGCATACTTTATTAAGTGTTACTCAATATAAAACTGCTTTCATTTGAGTTTTATGGTGTCATAGCTTACCAGTTTTTGTGAGTAATCTAAATGAGCCATAACGAAAGTAAATGGTCTAAACCACGTGGTAGTGTGTCAGCTAAGTTTGAATAAGAACAAGACGATTTATTGACTTAGTATCTACTTAGTACTTATAATATCAACTTAGTACTTACACAAACCATTTCGAGATATTATTCAGTAGTTATTTTACTAAGCCAAGGTTTGTTCGATGATTTACGTTTGTTTTATATTTAAATGTGATAAATAAAGCATTTTGCTATTAAAACTTTAATAGAAAAATGTTTGAGCTTAACGGGAATGTACCTACGTCGGTAATTTTTTAACTTTGAATTATTTCAACAAGATTGTAAAAGGTTAGTTCCTAAAAGTGTATGTGTCACGATTCTTGTCGTTAGATATACTCTTTTATTAACCGACTTCCAAAAAGGAGGAGGTTCTACGTTCGGCTGTATGTACGTTTTTTTTATGTATGTCCAGCGATAATTCCGTCATTTATGGACCGATTTTAAAAATTCTTTTTTTGTTTTTTAGTAATAATGTTAGAAGAGTGATCATTATTTGTATAGTAGGTATACTCCACTACGTTCTATACAAACATCGGTAACGGTATTTGTATTAAACTTGGTCACGTTTTCACATTTATAATTTTGTCGGAATTAATCGGACGGTAAATTAAACTAATCTGTATGTTTTTCATCATATATGTATAAATAGAAAAGCGGCTCAACTCGCAATTTTCCTGATAATACCTGACTACTTTCACGTACCTATCTAAATGATAAATCACGTGAATTGAGAAATAATTAATATTACAAAATTCTAATATTAAGATGGCATGCGGCAACGCAGCCTCAAAACAAAACAAGGATAAATTGTATCACGATATTTTAGGCGTAATGTTAAAATGATGTGAGTCATTCGTTAAACTATGCGAGCGTGACTGGAGTTGCTTCCACGAGCGTGTGATCTATATTATTATTATAAAGCTGAAGAGTTTGTTTGTTTGATTGAACGCGCTAATCTCAGGAACTACTGGTCCTATTTGAAAAAATATTTCAGTGTTGGAAAGCTAAACAAAATATGTATATTTTTTTACAAGTTAGCCCTTGATGCCTATAATCTCACCTGATGGTAAGTGATGATGCACTCTAAGACGGAAACGGGCTAACTTGTTAGGATTGGGATGAAAATCCACACCCCTTTTGGTTTCTACACGACATCGTCCCGGAACGCTGAATCGCTTGGCGGTACGTCTTTGCCGGTGCAATTATAGTGGTAAAAAAAAAAATAATGCGCCTTGTGTTGAATAGATGCAAGCGACATTTTGTGGAAGTAATGGTGATAAATAAGCCGTAATAGCCCAGTGGATATGACCTCTGCCTCCGATTCCTGAGGGTGTGAGTTCGAATCCGATCCGAGGTATGTCCAACTTTTCAGTTGTGTCTATTTTAAAAAGGTAAATATCACGTGTCTCAAACGGTGAAGGAAAACATCGTGAGGAAACCTACCTACCATACCAGAGAATTTTCTTAATTCTCTGCGTGTATCAAGTGTGCCAATCCGCATTGGGCCAGCGTAGTGGACTATTGGCCCCTCTCATTCTGAGAGGAGACTCGAGCTCAGCATTGAGCCGAATATGGGTTAATGAATACCTAAAATTTACCGTCTAAAAAAATCAGACAATATCGAGCACCATCGTCACACATGTCCGACAATAATAGATAGACGGTTGCATAGTAGGGTGTTTATTTTAGTTTTTTTAAAAATTCGTATAAAAATACGAGTTATTTAAAAGTGAGTGAGTATGAGCCGATAAACTTTATAATACGAGTAATAACCTAATAAATAATTATTTAAGTGATCCAAGTTGTAGTGGCATTGATCTTGCGGTTCATATTACGTCGTAAGGTTGATAAAAAAGACAATTCAGTTCCATATTCTAATAGCAATAATAATATCGTAGATGGAACGGTCTGTTTGCTGCTGCAATTGGATACAGGCTCGCAGTGTGGAACCATGGCCGTTGCTCCACGGGTATCGGATGTGATTGCATACGAGCAGTAAACCTACACTCGATGTCATAATATGAGTATGGAACAGTGCACTTCATAGATGCAAAAAGATGCCGACGAATTGATAACCTCCTCCTGTTTGAAGTCGGTTAAAAATGCACATGCCCGGAGGACTCGGTACGCACGAATTGGAGAGGGGTTTTTCCACGTCGTACAATTTGTATGTATACCTTACTTTTTACCCGACTGCGTCAGAAGGAGGGTAATGTTTTTCGAGCGCATGTATGTGTGTATGTATGTCCATTTCTACATACATACACACATAGGCACGCCCTACAGCCCAAACGGCTCGACGGATTGTGGTAGTGTCGTCGTCAACCCATATTCGGCTCACTGCTGAGCTCGAGTCTCCTCTCAGAATGAGAGGGGTTAGGCAAATAGTTCACAAAATTCTCTGCAGACAAGTGATACTTAATTTCTTAAAATGCACACAACTGAAAAGTTAAGGGGGCTTGCCTCGAACCGTATTCGAACCTACGCCCTCCGGAACCGGAGGCAGAGTCCGCATCCACTGGGCTATCACGGCTCAGCTTTATGTACCTACGCGACTGGATATGAAGTATCTATCTGGAAAGTTTTTTTAGTACAATAGATAAAACTATACTGTCTTCAAATCAAGGTCCTAATTTCTAGTTCTGGGTGGAACTATTTCTGTTAATTTTGTTCTGAGTAATTCTTAATAAAAATTCTCAGCCTAGAGTTGGGAAATTTGTGGTACTACACCCCTAATAACTTACTGTA